>NC_080694.1:41178800-41479027 GCF_030445035.2 Dasypus novemcinctus
TGGCTCAGGATGCATGTGATGTACTTGTTATTACATGGACACTGATAAAATCCTTGAGGCTGCTTTTCCCAGAGTGTTCACATGCTGGGAATGGGGGCTGGGCAGAAGCCTTTCTTCAGTGGTTTCTTTCATGTCCCAAGAAGGATGGTCATGTGTTTTAGTTTAGCTGATACATTCCAATAAAATGATTTTCAAAGAGACAGGACAAATAATAGGCGTTTTACATATGGTGGCTGTGGATGTCACATGGAGCCAATTTTCTCATACACAATATATTTGTTATCCTCAAGCTGGTTATAATTCATTTAAGGATCCCATTTATTTAATTTTACCTAATAAACTAATGAAATGGCCCAGTGAAGTCTTTATGGTCGGTATAATTTGAGTGAGTGACTTAGCTAGATTTCCTTTAGGATATTAAAGATATATCATTACCTTCTCAGTTTTTTTATTTTTCCTCCTGCAAAGCTCAAGGAAAAGAAAGCCCCTCCAGTCTGGGTAGCATCATTACATATTTTTAAAATCATTCTCAATGTCAATTTATTAATAGAAAGAAATCAGCTTTAGTTTACTTTGCTTGCATACGAATATAATTATTAGCGAATGATTCTCTTTATTTCTCATAGTGCCAATGGCAGTTCTCAGTTGCCATTTGTCTACTTGAAAATACTTAAAGAGCATCCACTAGGAAGCATTAGATCCTACTGAAGAAAATTAGTTGGGGACTAAAAGAATGACATTCCCCCAAATGGCATAAAAAGACACTGCTTGTTAGATAGAGAAAGCCTTTCTGCAAAAGAGCAGAATAACTGGTCTTCTTAGTTTTCCTGTTGTTAGTCAAACAAGATCTCAAGGCAGCCTTTTTGACCATTTTCATCAGATCCCAGATTCTCTGCGTCACAGTGTCATGTATTTTTGGCTTCCTTGTCTTCATAAGAAGGGATATTGCCTTCCTCTGTAAGAATACTGCTGAATGCCAAATGAAGAAACCAGGCATTCTTCTGGTGGCAGGAAAATACATTTGAGGGCCGTTATGCAATTGTTAACCAGAGCTAGCAGAGCTCAAAGATGCATTAATGGGCAGAGGGGGCAACTGGGCACAGCAGGAAATGCAGCCTAATTAGCTAGAGTTAGAATGCCTAGGATCAGCGCTGCTTAGGGCTATGGAGAGATCCAGAGCAATGGAAGTGTCATTCTGTAGCTCAGTTGTCTCGTTGCTGCAGGAGGGTTTGGGCTTAAGTCCTCAATCAAATAAATGGGCAACCAGGCCTACTGAAACCCTGACTCATCTGCAAGTTATTATGACTCCCAAGATTTGCAGTCTTTCTGCTTTGGGGTAGAGCATTTCCAAGAGAAAGGCATTCAATGACTATCTCTCCAGTAAAGGTAATGGCATGGAAAAGGGCCATATTGTGGATAATGACAAATGTTTTAACCCACTTGAAGTCATTTTTCTCAGTTTTTTTTTTTCCTTTGAGGCCAATTAAAATGAATACTTATTACACTGGCTCAAAGGATTGTGTGTGAAGGAGTAAATATTTAGATTTTCAATTTATTGTGCTTTTTGTTTAGTTTTGATGGCTTCTGTTCATACAGAAATAATCTCAACTCATAAAATATTATTTAAGTATTACTACAATATGCTGTAGTATCTATAATTTGGAGAAGAAATGTTTAAAGAGGGAGCTCAATAAACCACATTAAGGCTACTGTTTTATAAATTCACAAATTTAACTATTTATTTATTTTTTATGTATGTTCATGTATGAATAATACACTTCAATAAAATTTTATTTAAAAAGAAAGACTACTAAATTACAAAATACCTAGAAGGAAAAAGAGGGGGAAAAAATATTAATTCCTTTCATCTTTACTTACTGAAGATTTCCTGCACCCCTCTCGCCCCAGCCCGTTTCTCTTTCTTTCTCCGTCCTTCTTTCAGTTTATAAGATCCACGGGACTTCCTAGATGAGCACAAGGAAAAATTTAAGAGCACAGTACTCTACATAAGAGAACGAGGTTCACGAATGGCTAGTCTACTGACTAAGCACCATGACCTTGGGCAGGTCGTATCAGATGCAGTTTCTTCACTTGCCTAATGGGGTTTGGGCTAAATGATTTCTTATATGCCTTCATGCTCAGAATTTCTACAACACATCCATTATATGACCATTATCCTGTGATTCATGGCAATTAATGGTTTTTTCCAACCTCACATATATTCTTCAGAAGCCTACAGAGAAGAGTGAAACTTGCTCTTATCTAGACAGGAGGTTAATTAAACAGGCAGCCAAAGTGGGATTCACCTCCCCTGCTGACTGGAGAGCATCTCCAATACAAATTGCTGTCAGGGCACCATACACACTTCTCCTAATATGGGTTTGTGGTCTTAAGACCCCAGCCAAAAATTGTGCTAAATGATACAATTGCTACTAATAGTATTATATATTGGAACAACTGCTTTTTATATTAGTTTAATAGCAGTGATTGATAAATATGAGGTATTCTTAGTTAATTTAGTTTTATTTAGGATATTTTGCCATTTTCCAATATCTTTCACAAGTGACATCCTTTTGGAATAACTATAAGACCCATTTAATTCATGCTTTCACTAGTGTATAGAAGAACTGAAATAGTATTGAAAACTATTTCAATAATTAATTTAAAATATCTATCCTTTTATCATGAGCCAAAATCATAATATGCACAAAACAGCCAAATTGCTCTTTCCAACTCTATTTGGAAAGAACTTTTTTCTTTGTAACTCAAATAGCATAAGGAAAAACTGCTATTATAGTATAAATAACCAAGAGGGCTTGGTCTACTGAAATGGAGGCATTTTTTGGGCAAATCATGCAATCTAGGTGAATATCTTTAAAAGTACTCACAAAATGCAATAGAATTAGATGACACTTTTAAAGGAGTCAGAAGACCTAAGCTTTAGTATTGGATTTTCCATTTACTGTCACACAGACTTGGTTAAAGCAGTTAAGATCTTAAATTATTGATCAATAGAGTGAAATATCAAATGGGATAATTTACATGAAAGTACTTTGAAAATCATAACCTATTATGCAAATGAAAGGTACTGTATTGTGACACAAACGAATACTGATGATGTTGCAGTTATGCTGGAATGGACTCTTATTCATTGGTAAAAAACACTTTATTCCCAAGAGAATTGTCTTCATCCTATCTTCAGTCCATTTGGATCACTAAAGAGAGTGAGGTACACTGTTACATACATTGTTAGCCTTTGCAAGACTGTGCTCACAGGATCTTCTTTAAACTCTGGTGTGGATCACTGATGGGACTGAAATCATCTTGATTAAATTCATTTAAACCCTTCATCAGAACAGGGAAAGCAGCTTGATGGGAATGGGCTGTTAAATATGGATCCATGGCAAAGCCTTCCTGTCAAAGAATGGTTAATGCATTTACTCTGGTCTGACTGGAGTAAGGTCGATAAAGTTGCCTTTGTTCTCATTTTGATGCCAATTAAGTAATCTGCTGTTTTGTGGTGGTTATCTGGCATAATCAGTTTTTCACAACTTAATCATTGACACATGTTGTTTGTGTTATGCTGTCTCGTACACAAGACCACAATTGGTTAGTATTCTTTTTTATTTCTTTTATTCCTTATTCTCTGGGGAGACCTCTTTCTTAGAGAAAACAATTCTGGGACAAAACAAATTTTGTTTCCTGGCAAGAGCTGAGGGTGGGGGGTGATCTAGGTTTGGTAGAATTGTGAAATTATCAAAGATACTTTTGAAGTTTAATGTCTGAGACTTTGTAAGGCAGTGAGGCAGTTTCCATGGCTGGAAGTGTTATTTCTTGTATAAGTAAAAAGATGTTCTATTTTGGAGTCTTATTTGCTGGGGAAAAACTGTATTTTGCCAGTTTTATGAAAAGACATATATCTACTGGTAGAGATATAAAAATAAAAGCCACAATGGTGAAGAAATATATAGTTCTTCACGTATGAGAGTTGGGGCAGAATTTCACATTGTTAAATCTCCCCCATGTTATCTGGAAAATAAGCCTGAGAAATTCTACTTTATTCTATCACTAATTAGTGAACCACGTTTTCCAGTGTTCTAAACTACTTGTACAGAACAAATTATTCACTTCTTGAAAGCTGCATGAATTCTTAGGACAAACAACATATGAAGTAGTAAGAACTTCCCTTAGAATTGTCTGAACAGTGATATATACATAATAAATATTCAATAAATGCTTTTTCAGGCTGATGAAAATGCATTACGTGGCCTCCCATAGGCTTGAAAAAGTCAAGTGGTTTGAGAACACCTAATTTATTTATAGGAGGGTCTAAATATTGAGTAGATCTAACTGTATAGAAAAAACATGGGTTGACTTTCTGCCTCATTCACATTCTCTGTGTACTCTTCACTTACTATGATGCAGAGGAGAGCCTGAAAAGGGAAGTGTTTTTCTTCATCCTTACTTCAGAAACCATTGGTTCACAAGGAAGAAAGATTTCTAATGGCTTCCACGTAACTGGACTATGTAGGCAACTCTGCGGTTCTAGAAAGGCTTTTAAATTTGGAAATCTTGATAGCATCCCAAGAATACATGGACCCTGTTCTTCTCTTAAAGAATGCATGATCTGTCATCATCCAGCCTACACTTCGAGAAGGTAGGTGGTTTAGTATTGAGGCTACTTTCCGTTTAGCATCTGCATTTCCTTGGAAAATTGCTTAATCTTTCTTAGCCACAAAGGCATTTGTAACATGTTGTAAGAATTGAATGAAGTGATGTATCAAAATAGAGCTTTGGAAATTAAAACATTTTAAAATATAACTGTTACGATTATAACACTTTTCTGAATGCTTAGAAGAAACAACAGAAATAAGCCCCTAAACTTATAACTGTGAACTAAGGTTGAGAGAAGTATTATTTTAAGATCTTATTTCACTGTAGCTGGTAAGAATTTTCCTGAAATGCTTTAAATGGGAAAGACTGAAAAACTGTTCTTGATCTATTTTGATAAATAATATACTATGAATAAATAACAATGTGAAAAGAAACGTATGAGGGCATGGCATTTAAGTCAGATGAATAACTCCAAGCATACATGGATTCATCTATTCTCCCAAAATTTTTACAGTATTCTAGATAATGTTTTAGGTAATCATGGGAAATTTTAGAAATATGGACCAAATCAGTCAGGCCAAATTTCCTTTAGACTGGAATCATTCATATTAGCTACAGAAATGAAACAGATGATAAAAGTTAGAACTTATTTTCCACTTTGCCATAAGCAACCACAGCCTCCCAAAAGATTTTTCTGGTTTCTTTAACAAAATACCTCCACTAACAGATACATTTTGGCCCCATCACAACAGTTACCTCTTCTGCCAAACCGGTATCAAAAGTTAAAATATGGTTTCATTTCCATGACATTCTGGAAAAATCAAAACTATACATAGGGTTAAATATATATATATATATATATCAAATCAGTGGTTGCCAAGTGTCTGTGATGGAAGGAGTGAACGGAATCTGTAAAGCTAAATTTAAAAGGAACTGTGCCTAAACATCGAAGTCCAGTTGAGACAGTTCTTTCAAAATGGGGGATTGTTTAACAATTTTAAAATCACTGTACTATCTACCGGAGTTGAATGTTGAATCATGTACCCCACAAAACACATGTTCTAGTCTTAATCGACAATCTTGTGGGTGTGAACTAATATATAACCGAGCCCTTTGAAGTTGTTACTATTAGTTTGGTGTGGACCTGTTTTTGAATGGGATCTATGATTATCCTATTTAAATGAGGTGAAAGTCAATCAGGGTGGATCTTAATCCATCCGATTGGAGTCCTTACAGGCAGAATAAATTTGGATGCAGTAAGTTGGTGGAAGCAGAAATTAGAGGAGCAGGCACAAGGAGAGAGACGGCCATGTAACAGAGAATTGCCAGAACACCACAGCATCTGGTAGAAAGCAAGCTCTGAATACCCTGAGGTTGAATTTATAGCCTGAAACTGTGAGAAAATAAATCCATGCTGTTAAGCCAAAAATATAAAAATAATAAAGAATAAATAAAAATTTAAAAACCCTACCTTAACTGAGTTGAACACACACATGCAGTAAGTAAAATCTGCCTCTTAGAATTAGCTACAATCCTCTCAAAGTACTTTGTTGCTCACGTCTTAGCCTCTCTAGTGAACATGGCATAAGCTTTAATTTTTCCCATTCTGAGAGCAGGTCCACTGTGTCCATTTAAATAAAGCAACTATTTTAATGAAATAAATCTATTTTACAAGGGAAAAGCAAAATAGGAAGGTGCTCAAGTTGCGTTTTGTTCATTTTTGCTTTCACACCTCTTTTACATGGTATGATCTTTTGGTTTGCCAGAAGGACAAGATGTACAATTAAACTTGAATGATTACTTTATTAATTCATTATTTGCCATGTTTGCACTGCATTTGGGGGAATTTTTTATTTCTTTACCAATCTCCATTTGAGAAAATTCAAAGCACTAGGCGTATGCCCATATTTTCATTGTCTGATATGTTGAAGGATTTAAAGAGAGTTTGTGTTTCTAAAGAAGGATGAAGGTTTCTATCATCCCTATTTCTGAGCCAAAAGTGGAGTGCAGGGGCAAGGAAGAATCACTGATGGAAAATGTGGAAAGAATTTGACTCGTTACGTGTTCATCTGAATTTAACCTTTCATAGGAAGACTCATAATTTCTGCATTTACTACAGATCCTCACAGTGTAGAAAAAGCCCCCTATAGAAAGAACATAGCCTTGCCAAAATGATACAGAACTATTAAGACATGTGCCTGTCTATTTGTGCCAACATACCTGAAGTGAGCTCACCTTCTACCATACCCAGTGTGGAACCCTAACAGGTTTCTGATTGCACCAATGTCAGGTCAAGTATCTGGTGAGTTACTATTCCATAATACAATGAAAAGAACAGTCAGGCACATGTCAGTTACAATCGCAACTGACTTGCTTGACAGTTAAGTATTTTCTGGCAGATATTTTTTCCTGTAGGGATATGAAACATCTCAGGTTGCCATGCCAAAGCAAGAAAACAAATCCCTGGTTCCAAGATAGGAACAGTCCCAATGAAGAGAAAAGTAGATCAGTTTACTTTTGTGATCTCCCAGTCACCATCTTTCCTAGCCCTTTCTTCCTTCAGAGCTCCTCTGCCCTTAGATACCTAATAAAATTGCTCCCATGGGAAACGCCAGGTACCTGGGCACTCTGGAAAGGATGCCGCATGCCGCATTTATCGTTTCTGACTGCTAATGAGTTCAGGCAGGATTATGGAAAGGGACTTGGAACACCTGGGAAGTGTACTCACCAAGGTGTACAGCCAAAGCTGGTAAGCTTGCATAAAAAATGAATGGCTAACCTAGAGACCTCCGTAACTCCATTCCCGCACACGGTTTCCCCAGGAATGCTCAGCTCAATAATTGGCCACAGGCAGCTTGTTCTGTATGAGGCATGGAAGTCTCAAAACATGAGCTACAAAGTGTCCGTTTTGGAGTACAATCAAATATTAACATCATATTCTACCATTTCCTTGTCTGCTTAGATTCTTTGACTTCTAAGGAGTTAACTAAAATGACTTCAGGTTTCAATATTTACATGGACGTAGCACATTTAGGAAAACATAGCATAGATTAATACCTTGTTGGTATTGAAATAAAATTTGAAGAAAGTAAGCAATGAGAATTTCAGAAACACATTTCAGAATAAGAATTCCATTTCTTTATGTAAATATTTGTAACCCCAGATATTTTTGGGAAATCATTTCCAGGGACAAGGGAGCTACCATTAATTTTCCCTTCTAATTTCTTGTTAATTTGCACAAGCAATATCTACCTGTTTTTTTTAAAAGTTCTGCTTGGCACTTCTGTTCTTTTCTCCTCCCTAGAGATAACCAATGCTATGATGAATATATATATTTACTTCCAATCTTTTAGTGTACATGCCACAAATAAAATCAGACAATTATCATTCAGTGGTTTATTTTAATCTGTGATCTGTTTAGGATATTTAGCATAAAACTCAACTATGGACTTGGTATTTTCAAACCTAAAACTAGTACTCTGGAAGTAAAGTGACTTCAATGATATCTTTGATTCTTTCAAATCACATACCAAAAGAAATTATCAAAGTGAAGGAAAATGGAGGGTCAAGGCCAGTTATTAAATTGGAGCAATTTACATTTTTAATAACTTTGAAAGGTTAGACAGTGTCACATTTTAACTGAATATCTAGCAACCCCTTAGTGTCTGTTTCTTTCTTTATTTGCATAAGCAATTGACAGCTCATTAAGAGCTCATTAGGAAGAGAGAAGACCCTGTGATCAGGGGAAAGGGTAAAAAAAGAGCAATGCTGAGAAGGAAGTTTTATTGGTGAATTTTCTCAATATTTCATAAGAATATGAAAT
Organism: Dasypus novemcinctus; assembly: GCF_030445035.2. Lineage (NCBI taxonomy): Eukaryota > Metazoa > Chordata > Mammalia > Cingulata > Dasypodidae > Dasypus > Dasypus novemcinctus. The sequence continues at coordinate 41,187,238 of NC_080694.1, forward strand.
TACCTGTGAGATATCTGATAATGAAGGCTAGTAAACTACATATACCTATAAAACATAAAAGGACAATAATATAATCATTCATTATGTCTTAGCTTATTTGTCTGTCATCTGCCTTACTAAGAAAAGATCTATGTGATCAAGTCTGTGCGTCTATAATTTTATCATGAAAGAAAATGCAAAAATAATCCACTGGGGAGCTGAGTTTTCTTTTCCTTTCCTTTTTCTCCAGTATGCATGTATGTATGCATCTATCTCTATATATACTCTTAAATTATAATAACTGTAACTTGGGGACACCAAATAATTTTATTGTTTAAGAATAGTCTATATGTGAAACCATTGACTATGATTCTTCCTGGTAAAATATGTTCAGAATATAAATCGGTTCTTTTTTACTTGCTAATACTCTCTTGACCCAAACAAAATAGAAAAAAGAAAATCAGATCTCACCGCAATAAATGTTTGCTTGATACTTCTAAATCTCTAGGTACCAAAAACTTACTGTAAAATGAAAGGCAAATGCCCACTGGCAGGACGGCTATTCTTTCACCTTTTGTATTGCATTTTGTAAAAGGCATCAATGCAAAGCACTTTTAAACACTCAGGAATCAATTCAAAGGAAACAGTGGGAACACATTTATTTCTCTTTTATTTAATTTCAGGGTTTCCGGGTTTTGCATGACCAGATGTTGTAGTTTCAAAGTCAAATCTGTTCAATCCCTTGGCTGTGAGCTAAAGGGTGCTTTCCATGTACACATTAAAACATTTTTTTCTTTCTACCATTATCTTTTTTTTTGCATATTAGTTTTTTATGAGCTAGTTCTACTTGAGGGAAAGAGAATTAAGTATCTCTATTTGGTCCATCTTCTACCATGTGTTGCTTTATCGCCTTTTGGAACAAGAGAAGAAAAAGAGGGAACTGCAGTCTGTATTTAGGTCATTTCTCTGTTCTTTATTGGGCTGTGTTTGAATGCCCAATTTGATCTCAATGGAACGCCCTTTGTAACATGAAATAAAACATGGTGCTCAAGAAAAGTAGCGACGCACACATCCAGTCCCTTTCATAGCAGTTGGTAAAGCTTAAGCCTGGCCTCTCTGTGTGGCAGTTTCCCATCTCTTTCTTTTCTTTCACTGTGACAAGCAGCCATTGTCCCCTCAGTGAGATCTGCTATATTACTTTGACCCCAGCCCATCAATCTGCCTCAATTGGATAATGATCTGTAATCACTTTCTTTCAGGGGAGTCTATAAATTTGCCAAGGCCCCATTCTTTTCTGAAGGACTCCTTATGTTCACTCCCATTTGTGCAAATGGTCTCTCTTTTACAGGGCTAAATAGCCATGCTCACGGGCCATTCTGTGAGCGGGCACCAGGCGGTTCTCTGTTGATTTTCCATGCTCTGGTCTCTTAAAGGAGGCTAAGTCTTACAAGCCAGGACGCAGTGGGGGGCTGGCCCGAGTCACGGCGACATCACAAGCCGCCGCTTTTCTCATTAAGACTGACCCATCCTTAGGTCACTGTGTGCCCCTCCTGGCCATCAATGAGCTTAATGTTTAGCGGGGGGAAAAAAGTTAGGAAGGAAAGGGGTGCGGCGGGAGGTGACGGGATGAAGGAAATGATGGAGAACACGGAGGAGTCCTCCCCTTGCTGGTCTCAGGGGTAGACATTGCCACCGAGGGGTGAAAAGAGCCCAGCTGGGATTTCTCCAAACGTCATGGGTGTGAGTCCTCAAACACCCGCGTCCGGTCCTATTTGTTTTCCATTAAACATGATCATTCCTAAACCCTACTTTTCCTCAGTGGGCTCCACTCTTCCTGTGAAGTGGGATGAAAACCTCCACAACGGAGGCTGAAGCTGCCTTCCCTGGGGGAACCGGTGGTGGAGACAAAGGTGGTTGAAGTCCATGTGCATTTGGGTGACTTTGGAGTATTTATTATAAATATTGGGTTTAATATTATACAATCACAAAGGAGATCCCTGGAAATGCAAACATAAGCAAACAGCAAACAAAAAGCAAGGACACGGTGTAAACTGCTCACATCTTAAGGCATATTCATGTTCTGATGAGACATTTCCAACGCAAAAAGAGAATCTTTGAGCACAGTGATAGGCGTAAAAAAGCAAACATATTTTAGTGAAAAATAAGTATTAATGAGCAGAGGAGTTCGATAAGCAGTGAGATTCTGCCCTTTGTACAACATACCTTGGCGGTGACAACAGTTTTCTAGAACTTCATTCCACATCTGTATCAGACTAAAGTTTAGGTTTTAACAAACCATTGTTAATAGGATTAGGGAAGACAGTTCAGGAAAATAGTAAAGGGCATCACAAGACTGTCAAGAGGACATCAGAGAAAAACAACCATCAATTGCTAAAATTTTGTCTTGCGTTTTCCACTGTCCTGGAGAAAAATTTAATATTTTAAATCTCACCTCCCTCTAGTTCTCATTTCCCCTTTAGAAACATTTAAACATCGATTTATAACATACAAATGCAGAAAGTTTATAAAACATAAATATCATTTTAATGAGTGATTATAAAAGAAGCGCTCCTGCAACAGCCACACTGCTTAAGAAATTGAAACTTGTCACCCCTCTTTACTTTTACAGAGTGTTTTTGTCATATATAAATATTTGTGACATGTATGTGTGTCTGTATGTTAACGTATATTTCCATAGTGTCTGTACTTCTTTGAAATATTTAAGTCAGGGGTTAAAGAGAAAAAGTAACTCTTTCAGACCAGCAGAGCCCTGTCATGGATCATGGATTAATTAGGCCTGGACAGTGCATATTGACAGGCACCCTGACAATGCCGTGAATGAAAAACCTGATGCCAAAAACGGTTAAGTGACTTTCTAAGGTTCCATAACTTGTGGGGCTGAAACAAGACCGCATCCCAGGCTGCCTAATTACTTTCCCATTGCTGATTCCATCTCTTCAGGGGGCTCAGTGAAGGAAATATATAAGATGGTTCTGTGACAGAAAACTAGTATTTGTTTACTTACAAACAAGTCTATATCGAAGGCAAGCTAACTCATTCAAGATCATAACTAAGTGCCCTATGCCAGTATAGTTTTACACCCTGGGAAAATATGGAGGGAAATGTTCTGTTCTGCCTATAAATTGGTCATGCATTAAACAGACTGGCAATTCCAAGTATGATTGGAGACATTTTTAAAAAGTTTTGCTATTAATCCATCCAGTGATGGATGGGATGTCACATGTTAAAGGCCATTAGTATTCAAATTATAAAACAAATCTTAAATTTCCATTCAACTTTTTTTTCACTGTGAGTCTCTAGGTAAAAGTTAATTATGGAGTTATATACAGCTAAATAGGCCATAATAAGTGATAACAGCATATGCATTTTGCAAAGATTTTTTCTTTTCTACAAAAAGTAAACTGTTTCTTAGGGTGTGTATTGCATTGGTTGGAAAAGTATGGGATCAATATCTGAACTTGAATAGTACTCCAAGAAATTTATGCCAGAAGAACTGTCGACCTAGAAAATGACCAGAAAGTTAATTTTCTATTAGTTTATTTAGTCACCCAGGTACAAGGGTCTAAAACGTTCTGTCCTATCTTTTTGGTAACATTTTACAACCTCTATTTTTATCAGTGCTTCCTTATGTACAAATAGCAATCACAAAGCCAGGAATTGCCACCATCATTTTAGGAGGAGAGAATAGTTGGATTGGAACTTGATCCCAGTCAGTCTAGCCCTAAGGGAAATATGTTTTCTGTTTTCTCTGACTCCCATTATTAAATTGAATTCAATGTACATTTGTTCCAATGGCTCCAAATAAATAAATATTCAAAATTTAAAAATCACCACGTACTTTCTTTTGCTCATAGTTCCATGCCTATGTAAGCAAAGATGTTGAGATGTAGCCCTTGTTCTATTACCCAACAGAGCTAGAGCAGAGACTTCTGAATATTTTATTTATTTTTGTATTATTCCAAATGAATGCTAACACATTATTTGAAGAGAAGCTCATTCTCTTGTTTATGCAACTCTTTTTAAGGTAGGCTTAGTCAACAGAGAAGGGTTGTGATTAGAAGCCATGCTTATTCCTTTTTCACTCCTCAGCAAGGCAGATTCCACCCTGGCTGCAGTCCAGTGTGTACATTGTGGTTTGTTTCCCAAAACCACGGTCAGAGGTTTTTCTGAAAAGTCTACTCACTCTCAAAGTGCTCGGGGTCCACGTATGCATTTCGTCTAGCAACTCTTTAATCATGTTGCTCTCTATTCTAATGTCTTTCTATCTTTCCATTGCTCTCCAGAGTTACTCCAGTCAACTGTTAGCCCTGTTCTTTTCACTTGCTGTGAAGCAATTTTCTTTCCTATCAAGATGCAAAATTGTTTCCTTCTCTTCCAACCTAACTTGAGACATAGACTTTGTTTAAAAAAAAATTCTTGTTTTATGCAAGAGTGTCTTATCCTTTCCAGAAGCATTTTTATACAACTATGTTATTTATTTATTCTCTTTTTCTGCTTTGGTGGTGGTGGTTTTTACTGTTTTACTGTCCAATTTTGTTCCTATGGGAAATCCTGCTAACATATTTCTCTAACCTCTTCTACTTTTCCAAATTGTTGCTCGATGTACTGCAGGGCTGGTTTGGTTTCTTGCTCTCCTATAGGGTTTTCTCTTCCTGATGTTCTCAGAAAGAATATTGGAACTGGGTGAACTGGGAGATTATCTAGTACCCCATCATTTTTCCCTCATGAAGAATGTAGGGCAAAGCGAGGCAAATGATGTGCTCATTATCATCCCACTAGCTCCTCTGCCTCCCTCGCAGTCCAGGCACCTGCCTGTGGTGTATGTTTCTCTCCATAAAACACTATACTTTGTCTAATAGCCAGATCCTTCTCTGTTTTGTTTTACCTCTTTTCATTTCACAAACAGCATATGTTTTATTTTCCTCTTCGAAAAGGTTGAACAGGGTTGTGTCCTGCGTCACTTCCTTCAAGGCGTCCTTCAGGAGTATTTTTAGGTTCCCAAGTACCCTCTTTCCAGGAAGATTCATGTTGATTAATCTCAGCTCCCAAGTAACAGGCATATAATCATAGAAACAAAAGCCAAAGCTTCTCCCAACCATACAGCTGGAGCTTTATTTTCTCTTTAGGGTGAGTGAGTCAACTGGGGCATAGGGGAGCCCTTCGTTGCTTCCAGGTGATTTTCAACAGGAGTAAAGTAACTCGCACATGCCCCACCTGCTCCCATCCCCGCTGCTGGGCAAGGAAGCAAAGCTTTGTCTCAGTCGCGGGGTCCCAGTTGGTCCTTTCCTGCATGGCCTTTTTGTTTGGTGTAGCTTTGCTTTAATTAACTGGGATGAGTTTGATTAATGGGCCTGAGATTTAAATGAATCATTTACTGTACCAGCAAAAGGACAGGATGCTGTAAATACAGTGATTTGGTCCTGGAGTCCTCTGCCCCAGGTTTGAGTCAGAGTTTCATCCCCTGTTACATAAGTGGCACCAGGCTAGTGAATATCACTCTCTAGATTTTGATCACACTACCTGAAAATCAGGGGTGATACCTCGCTGGACGTGGATATCCCAGTATCTGTTATTGCGTCAACACATTATAAATATCCATTGTGATTAGGACCATTGCACTCCTCTAAAATAACTTTGAAATGTATCCTTGTGGAAAGATGTGTAACTGTACATTGGGATGTGTATGATGCGGTAGCTCATAAGATCACCCTTGGTCTTCTCATCATTTTTGCAATGGAAGCCTAGAAAATCTATAGCTGAGTATTCATTGCTAGACTTGATGTTCTTTAAGGGCATGGAGACATCTGGTATACAATAAAAGCTGAATAAAAGTTTGTTGAATGAATGAATGCATTTGAATCTGCTCAGACATAGGTGTGGAAAAGCTTTCTTTCCCTTGCTACATCAAAAACTAAAAATCTTCCTGTTTATTGAAGCTTATTGAATCCCTAGTTTAGAAATGCATCTCATCATCTTTATTTTTTTTAAATATTTGAGATTTTTCTTTTTTTTAAACTTTATTTTGTACATTTAATAATTGAAAATAGGAACAAAACTAAAAAGAAAACACAGTTGAATAAAAGCATACATTTCTCAGTTAAATGTACTGGATTCCTAAAAATTTTTTAATCATACATTATGTTACACAATATATTCCACTCATAGTAATGCATTCATGTAGTATTTGTCCTTTTGTGTCTAGCTTGCTTCGCTCAACATAATGTCCTCCAGGTTCATCCGTGTTGCCATATGCTTTACAACTTCATTTCTTCTTACAGCTGCATAATATTCCATCATGTGAATAGATCACAGTTTGTTTATACATTTATCTGGTTTGTTTCCAACTTTTGGCAATCATGAATAATGTCACTATAAACATCATGTACAGATGTCTGTTCATGTCACTGCTCTCAGTTCTTCTGGGAATATACTCACTAGTCATATTGCAGGGTCATGTGGCAACTGTATGTTCAACCTCTTTAGGAACTGCCAGACAGTTCTCCACAGTGGCTACCCCATTCTCCTTCCCACCAAGAGTGAACAAGTGTTCCTATCTCTCCACCTCCTCTCCAACACTTGTAGTTCTTGGTCTTTTTAATAGTGGCCATTCTGTTAGGTGTGAAATAGTATCTCCTTATAGTCTTGATTTATATTTTCCTAATCATTAGTGATGTTGAACATTTCTTCATGTGTTTTTTTTTTACCATTTGTATTTCTTTTTTGGACAAATGAATATTCAAGTTTTTTGCCCATTTTATACATTGGGTCATTTGTCTCTTTATTGTTGAGTTGTGACATCTCTTTATATATCCTGGATATTAAACCCTTATCAGATATGTGATTTACAAATATTTCTCCCATTGAGTTGGTTGCATTTACACCCTTTTGACAAAGTCCTGTGAGGTATAAAAATGTTTAATTTTGAGGATGTCCCATTTATCTATTTTTTCTTTTGTTGCACATGCTTTGGGTGTAAGGTCCAAGAAACCACCACCTACTACAAGGTCTTGAAGATGTATCCCTACATTTTCTTCTAGTAGTGTTATACTTTTTATTTTATATTTAGGTCTTTGATCCCTTTTGAGTTGATTCTTGTATAGGGAGTGAGATAGGGGTCCTCTTTCATTCTTTTCATTATAGATATCCAGTTGTCCCAGCACCATTTGTTGAAGAGATTGCTTTGTCCCATTATCATTAACTTGGTAGGTTTGTCAAAACACAGTTGCCTGTATAAGTGAGCATTTATTTCTGGGTTCTCAATTCTATTGCATTGATCAATGTGAGTATGTTTATGCCAGTACCGTGCTGTTCTGACCACTGTAGCTTTGTGATATGTTTCCATGTCAAGCAGTGAAATTCCTCTCACCTCACTCTTTGTTTTTAGAATGCTTTTGGCTATTTGGATACACTTTCCCTTCCAAATGAATTTGGTAGTTGCCTCTTCTAATTCTGTAGAGTAAGCTGTTGGGGTTTTGATTGGCATTGCATTGAATCAATAAATCAGTTTGGGTAAAATTGACATCTTCATGATATTTATTTTTCCAGTCCATGAACGCAGAATATCTTTCCATTTGTTTAGGTTTGAAATTTTAAATTTCCTTTAGCATTGTTTTGTAGTTTTCTGCATATAGGTCTTGTACTTCTTTGATTAAATTAATTCCTAGGTATTTGAGTCTTTTTGTTGCTATTGAAAATGGAATTTTCCCCCTGATTTCCTCCTCAGGTTGTTCAGTACTAGTGTACAAAAACATTACTGATTTTTGTGTGTTGATCTTGTATCCTACCACTTTGATGAACTCATTTATTAGCTCAAGTAGCTTTGTTGTGGATGTTTCAGGATTTTCTAAGTACAGATCTCATCAACTTTATCCTCAGAAAATCTCTTCCACATTCACCTGTAAGATGTTGGTAAATGATGGAATATGACTCTTACAGTGGATGATAAGCTGGAATGAGGGAATGGAAAAAGAGATGAAGAGAGAAAGAAAGCAGATCCCAATTTATCTTTCAGTTTTCTTAGGTAAAAAAAAAAACAGATTGGTTCCATTTTCAAGTTGAAAAATAGCATGAATTGCAGAAGATGTTGGGGAAGGTGCCTTAGTTTTATGGGTTGTTATTGGTATACCTTTCTTATACTAAGTATATTTTTGTATAACATAGTTTAATGTTCTTTTAAAGTTGAGGTACTATTAATTTCATTTTTTAGAGAATTATTAATTTTAATATGTTGAGAACTTCAGGCTTAAGAGGGGAAGGAGCAGATGCATAAGAAGATTTTAGGAGCACAAAACTCTATCGGAATTTTGCTGGGATTATATCAACATGATCCACCTTCAGCTAGAGGTTCATTTTTCCCTTTCCTTCCTCCCTCCCTCACTCCCTCCCTCCCTCTCTTCTTATTTCTTCCTTTCTAGATCTCTTATTTTGCTGTGAAAAAAGAACTACCCAGATTCACTTGATTCAAAACAGATCTCTCAAACAATTCAAATCTAGCTAGTGGTCAATGTTCTGGGGGAAATATGTGTTTGCATTGTGTGCCTCGCATTCATCTTTTTAAATGATTAATGCCTCAAAGTTGATTTCTTTCCTCTCTGTTGGAATTGCCATTGCAAAATTTTTTACTATTTAAAATTTATTAAATAGTTAATTGACACTGGGGGGGGATTGTAGGGACAGATGAGTGGGAAAAGGTAGTTTCCTTCCATTTTTTTAATACTTTCTCCATGGCAGGAGATAACTTTAGTGGAGCCAGCTATGGGCTAGTTTATAAACTTTTTATTCCTCCTTCACAGAACGCTAACAACTCATCAGTGTCACATGCATGTGGGAGTGAGGGGTCCCTATTTTTAAAGTCCTGTGAGGGACCCACGTCCTATTTTTTAAGATCACCAACAAAAATTATTTCATGTTGGGCAAAACTGTCTAAGAATAAGAATTAGAGACTAATTTATCTGAGTAAAAGACTCTGAAAAAAGAACTGATATGGAATAAGATATGGAGAAAAGCTGCAGGGAAAATAAATGTCCCGCCTTCCTCTAAGTCTACCCAAAGTCAGAAAGAATGGTCCCTCCATGCTGGTATTGTAATATGTCAGATGATAGAGTTAGCAGAATAAATATAGCATCTGATAGCTTGAAAAGCCAGCCCAGAACTGATTTCATAAAAGAAAATCAGTTCTTTTCTTAGGAAAGCAAAACTAGGAGCGTTTAGAACTCTGTAATAGAATTAAGGCAGTTACAAGGTCCCTCATGAATAATTTATACAATATTTGTTGGGAAACAACAGAGTCTGAAAACAAATGAGTCATTACTGGTTAAGAAGTTAGAAGAGAAAAAAGGAACCTCTTCCCCTCCCCCCCAAAAAAAATAAGCAAGAGAAGGCAATAATAAAGACAAAGATATAAATCAGTGAAATAAAACTAAAACAACAATATACTAGAGGAGATTAGGCAAATGAAAGCCTTTCTTTGGATAGGTTAAAGAGAAACTGACACCTAGCATGAAGCTTAAGAAAAATAGAAGATTAAAATTAAACAAAGAAGAAAAAGAGGCAATAGCTATAAACACAACAGAAATTGAACAAAAAAGAATATAGGGAAGCGGACTTGGCCCAATGGTTAGGGCGTCTGTCTACCACATGGGAGGTCCGTGGTTCAAACCCCAGGCCTCCTTGACCCGTGTGGAGCTGGCCCATGTGCAGTGCTGATGCGCGCAAGGAGTGCCGTGCCACGCAGGGGTGTCCCCTGTGTAGGGGAGCCCCACGCGCAAGGAGTGCGCCCTATAAGGAGAGCTGCCCAGCGTGAAAGAAAGTGTAGCCTGCCCAGGAATGGCGCCACCCACACGGAGAGCTGACACAGCAAGATGACACAACAAAAAGAGACACAGATTCTTGTGCTGCTGACAACAAAAGCAGACAAAGAAACAAGACGAAGCAAATAGACACAGAGAACAGACAACCGGGGTGGGGCGGGGGAAGGGGAGAGAAATAAATAAATAAATCTTTTTTAAAAAAGAATATAAAAATCAGAAAATATAAACAAATACTTAAACCTGGAAAAGTAAAATATATCAAAGTTGTTGCAAATGAAACAGAAAACTTGCTACAGATGATGACAACCACATCAGTCCATTATAAAGATGTCCTTCACCTTTTGAAAATAGCAAGTTACCTGTGTGTTAAGTTTTGAAACTGTGTGAATATCCTATTCCCCAACTGTGTGTCACTTGGTGAGATCCATTGATGATCTTTGCCTAAATCAGTTATTATACGGCTGTTGAAAATAATGATTTTTTTAAAAAAGGATTGGATATTCTTCTGCATTTATTTGCTGGCATTCTTCTGTACAAAAGAATTTTTATTCTTTTTAGCCATTTTTGGTATTGCTACAGACACACAAAGACTTGTTTATGTAATGTGTTCTAATTTGTTAACATAACATTATGTGTTACATATTTTGTATGTAAATATATGTATGTGTATATATATGTGTTATATGCTACATGTGTTATTATACTTCCTGATCACAGTGTCACAAATTTGACCAATGGAAATCATGTCAGGTTGGTTCTTGTGATTTTTTTTCAGGTCCTCATGCATCTTGGAGCACTCTCTTGCTTGTAGCACAACAAAATATTTCAGGCTTACCTAGTACTTCTGGAATCAGCCATTCTCCAAGAAGCCCTGGTTCCTTAGGTAGACAAGGGTGTTTTGAAAGCACGAACTGAGAGCTCCTTGTGTTCATTGCTACTGGTGCATCCTTGGTCCCCTTTAGGTGGGCAGAACTGAAGTGATCAAGACAATGTTCCCTGGGATCAGAGCTGACCGAAGCGCTTCGGGATGCCACACCTTTCTTTGGATCCACAAGGACATTCATCTTGAGGCTGTCCCTCCCCCAGGCTGCTTGCAGCCAGTCACTGTGTGTAGAAGAGGTGCTATAGATGCTGCAGAACCATTCTGCAGTTGATCTGAGACTTCCTGCTCAATATCTATATTATTTCCATCCTTCTGTTGGCTTTTGGTTTACTTTGGGATCCCTTTTGAAGATTTTGCAGAGAGAATTTAAATTATTATCATTTTTATTCCCCCCCCCCCCCCCCCCCTTGCAGCTTACTTGTTGGCTGCTCTCTGTGTCCATTTACTGGGCACTTTTCTGGGTCTTTACTTGTCTCCCTTTTTGTTGCATCACCTTACTGAATTGGCTCTCCACTGTGCTTGTGGGCCAGGCAGCACTCCATGGTGTGTGAGCGAGCCTGCCTTCACAAAAAGGTGCTGGGACGTGAACCCAGGGCCTCCCATATGGCAGACGGGAGCCCAACTGATTGAGCCACAGCCGCTTCCCTAAATTATTTTTAATTATTTATATTTTATTTATGTAAGTTCTTAAAGCTTTGGATTTTTTTCTGATCATTGCTTTAATTCTTTCCCAGAGGTTTTGGTTAATTTTAAGATTCTGCAATTTTAGTTTGATTAACCCATTTCCCCCATGAGTTTCTTTTTTTTTTTCTTCATTTTAAAGAAACTTTAGATTACATAAATGTTACATCAAAAATATAAGGGATTCCCATATACCTCACCCCCTCCCCCTCCCACACTCTCCCCCATTGAAAACATCTTTCACTAGTGTGGTACATTTGTTACAATTGGTGAACACTATTGAAGCATTGCTACTAACCATGGACTAGAGTTTACATTAGAGTCTACACTTTGCTCAGCAAAATTTTATTGGTTTTGACAAAATGTGTAATAGCCTCTGTCATTGCAATGCCAGGCAGAACAATTCCAATGTCCCCCAAAAACCCCTTGTTGCACCTATTCTTCCCTTTCCCTCCCTTCAGAACCTAGGGTGACCACTGTCTTTCCATCAGTGTTAAAAGATCTTCCATTACTAGAATAATAGTAAGTCTAAAATGGTCCATAGTCGCATTCCCCCTTACGTTTGTTTATTCCCCCCTCTTGAGGATTTGGGGATGGTGATGTCAACTCCGCTTACAATTGAGAGGGGGCTTAGATCCCATTCCCCATGAGTTTCTCAACAGAAATTTTATTTTTAGTTCTAAGTTAAAGTCCTTTATGTTTTGGTGTTTTAAAAAATTTTGTTCCACTTTGAACAAAGTGTTGTTTGAATTATTTATACTTGATGGAAGTTATTGAGATTTTTCTTGGTGATATGTGGTCAATTGGGAATGCTCCACATGCAATTGAAAGATGGTATATTCTATATTCTCAGGACATAACCTTTGAAAATTCCATAATACATGCCTTATTGATTTTGCTATCCAGATCTTTTATAACCTTCCTCACTTTTTTATCCTTTAGATTATTCTAAGTCAGAAAACAGTGTATTAAGCATGATATTGTAAATGACTTTCTCATCAGTCTTTCTTAATTTCTGCTACAGGAAAATATAATTTCATGCATAGATTTCATAGTTTTTGCATCTTCATTGTAAATTAATTAATTATGACTACATTGAAATAAGGATTTCAGTTCAACAAGGGATAGCATTATCATGCTAACAGAAAAAAATGACAGATTTTGAAAAGATACTTGCAATATTTAAAACTAGTAAGGAATATATATCTTTATGATACAAGGGATTCCTATAAACAACAACAAAAAAGAATGCTTAGAGGGAAAATGGGCAAAGAATATGCACAGATAAAACAAGAAACCCAAAAGCAAATACGCGTATGAAGAGAGGGATTTGTTATTTGGAATTAGACATATGCCAATTAGAACAGTGCGATAATATTAGTTTAAAATTTTGAAGCTGGCAGCGATTAGAAAGTAGGATAAGGCCAAGTGTTAGAAGGGATTGGAGGGTAAGGAAAGCCTCGTTTGAGGGTGGACTGATGACCATTCTGGATACCTTTCAGCAGGGCTGCAGCTCTGAGTGTGTATGCCAGTGTAATTCCTAAATAGGTTCATAAGAGAATGTGTGTCGGGGCTCAACACAGTGCTGTTTGTGGTGCTGTCAAGGACAACGAAAATGAAATATAGTACGTCTAAGTTTAATCCACATCCAATCCATTAGAAGGGTTGCTTATGGGAAGGAAAGCAAACAGGAGTGGAGAATGCAAAAAAGAATTAAAAGATAATCAAACAGGAGAGGGATGGGTATGGTCAAATGGTAACGGGTTGCCAGGAACAGAGCGGGGTTTGTTTAACGCAGCCCTCTGCACCCGGAAGTGCAAGCACAGACCCTGGCAAACGTAGGGAGTGAGGCACCAGAATGCCACCCGATGACCCCAGGACTTGCATTCCACAAAGTCCAAAGTAGCTAAGGGGAGACAACTCCTCCAGAACTGTAGTTTAGGGGCTGCGATTGACCTAAGGCCCTAAAGTCACCTGGGTTCAGATACGAGAACATCAGTAAACAGAACCTTCTTTCTTTTTTCCTTTTTTAGGAGGTACCCGGGATTGAAGCGGGGACCTCATACATGAGAAGCAGGCACACAACCACTGAGCTACACCCAATCCCCCAGAATCTTATGTAAATGGCACATCTGAAAGGACGTGATTTCAGACTTGGGCTTACACCTAGGGTGGACATACATGATTTTTCTTTAGAAATGTCAACTTGGTTTATAAAATCTCATTTATGAGAAAGAGTTTTAATTTTCTTCCCTGATGCAGGGTGTCTTAGCTTCCTAGGGCTGTTCTAACAAAGTGCCACGAAGTGAATGGTGTCAAACAAAAGAAATGTATTGTCTTGGTGTCTGGAAGCTAGACGCTTGAAATCCAGGTGTCAGTAGGGCCAGGCTTCCTTTGACGTCTGAGGCAACAACCTATTCCATGCTTCTTCCAGCGTCTGGCAGTTGTTTGCAGACACTCCAAGGTGTTCTCCTCTGTCTGTGTCCACACCTCTTCTTATAAGGACACTAGTCATTTGGATGAAGGGCCCGCTCTCTAGTACTCCAATATGACCTCATTTTATCTTTCCTGATTCCATCTGTGACAGCACTATTTCCAAATAACCTCACATTCTGAGGTGCTGGGCACGGGGACTTTGACATATCTTTTTTGGGGGGGACGCAACTCAATCCATAACCCAGGGCTTCAACTGCAACATAGCAATTCTGAATATGTCAACACCAAGATGTGAGTCCTTTTTGCTCAAACTTGAGCAAATGATCCAAAATCACAGACATGACACAGAGAATAAAGGATGATTCTTAGTGAGGCAATCAAGGATGCAAAGAAGTTTTTGTCATATCACCATTGGGTTGTACAATTAGTGTCAGAATTTTCACTATTTTCTATCATTATCATAGCCATGTATAATGGAAGTCAGCAGGAGGTTATTTTTTTTTAATATAATTGCAATAAGTATTATATCACTACTGTATACATTTTGGTGAAGTAAGGTTTTAGGTAAAAGGAAAGGAATGAACATTTTTCTCTATAGTATTATTCTCTTTAAGTTGATATTGAGAAATTACGAAGAAAAAGCACAGAATCTCTCAAAACTAACCAAACAGTAAATGTAAACTTGAATCTTGTATTAGCTCTCTGTTGCTGCGTAAGAAATTACTGCAAACTTTTTGACTTAAAGCAACACACATTTATTATCTCAGTTCCTGTGGGATACAAATCTGGGCACAACTTAGCTTCATCTTCTACAAGGTTACAATCAAGGTATGGCCAGAGCTGGGTTCTCACTTAGAGACTAAACTAGGAAGGGTGTTATACTCACTCTAATGGGTTATTATCAACTCTACTTATTTCCGTTCTTTTACAATAAACCTACATACATTGAGCATCAGCTCCCATTCTCAACCCACATTCTATTTCTTAGTAACCTATCCTCTAGAGTTTACCTCCATGAGTTTACTCACCATATTTAGCTTATATTAGTGAGACCATACAATATTTGTCCTTTTGTGAATGTACTCTTGGCTTTTCAGGAGATAACATTGATAGTAAGTTTAGAAGGAGAAGAGAAGAGATCCAAAGATTGAGTCCTTGGGCACTTCAGCATTTAAATATTAAGAAGAGCAAGGGAGATCAGAGCAGCCAGCTGTTATATATATATATATATATATATATATGAGGAAAAACAGAAGACTTTATTTTAACAAATGCAACCAGATTTCAGGGATGTTGGAACTAGGACCAACCTGCATAGCAGAAATTTATTCACCTTTATGCTATCATTCTGTCATTCATTTGACATAACTTCCAACTCTTAGCTGCAACATATCTTAAATGAAATATTCCAAGAGAGAATCATTTGGATCCAATTTCAGTCAAGTGTTACTCATTTGTTTTCCAGTCACTTATGGCCAAGGGATAGAGTAAGAATACAGACATAGCAACCAAGGTTAACTTTTATAGAAGACAAGTATTTCTCAGAAAAATAAGGATAGATCATGTCATGGAGAGACACCCTATAAGATATCTACTTAGCAATGAAGGGAGGTGGTATTTTCCAGAGAAAAGAGAAGTGAGACTACAGATAGAGAACCTGTATTTGTACTTCATCTTTGGCACATGATAGCTTTAGGACCTTTGTACAAGCTATGGAAGCTCTGTATTTACACATCCTCATCTTTACATACCAATTGCATAGAATTGTTTTGTGTATTAAATGGGGGTAACTTATATAAATATGTGGTGTGATGGTTTGAAGCTATAGGGACCCCAGAAAAATCATGTTCTTAAAGCTAATCCATTCCTATGGGTGTAAATCTAACTTAAGTAGGACCTTGTGATTAGGTTACTGCAGTTAAGGTGTGGCCCTGGGTGGGTCTCAATCCTCTTACTGGAGTCCTTAATAAATGGGATGAATAGGAAGAGACAGAAAGAGAACACTATAGAAGCCAGAAGCTGAAAGCAAAGAAACCTGGAAGAGAAGGAAGAGACCAACAGAGACCGCCATGTGCCTTGCCATGTGGCAGAGGAGTCCAGAATCACCAGCAGCCAGTCTTCAGGGAGAAAGCATCCTTGACGATGCCTTGATTTGAACATTTTCACAGCCTTAGAACTGTAAGCTTGTAGGCTACTTAATCTCCATTGTAAAAACCAATTCATTTCTGATGTATTGCTTTTGGCAGACTAGCAGATTAAAACATGTGGATAAGCCAATTATAAATAAAATATTGTAAAGAAAGAATAAGACTTCAAAACCTTATCATAACCTCTATATGACCAAACAATAAGAATGCTCTTCTTTTTCAAAGTGCTAAGAATATGGTGATACACAGGAAAATTACAACTAATGTAACTTATGGATGATAGTAATATTGTAATATTTGCAGCAATGGCAAGAAGATATTTCAATACTAAGGGATAATGATGTGGGGTGTATGGTGGTATTTGATTTTTCTTTTTGGAGAAGTGAAAACGTTCTAAAATTGAGGTGATGACAACATAACTCTGTGATGACAATGAGAGTCACTGAGTCACAATTTGAATGAATTGCACAAACATGGAGTTGTATTTAACATAGTGATCGAGTGGTGGAAGATGGTACTGTGGTCAACAGGACTAATACGGGAACATTTTCTCCTGAGTGATAACAAATATATAATACTAATATAGGGTTAATAATTAGGTGGGATGGGGGAAAATGCAGCAAGTGTAAGACAGGGCTATGGCTATATTTTGTAAAAGTATTTCATGACAATGCAAGGTGTGGACGGTGGGTTGATATATGATAGTCCTGTATGAGAACATGCATGTTTGTTTTGTAAGGTCACAATTTTTGCTCTGTACTTACTGTTTATGTCTTTTTATATATGAATGATATACTTCAGTACAGTTTTATTTTTAAAAATCTACAGAATTTATTGCTGCCATTTAGCATCCAAAGTATAATTCTTTATGAATAACTCAATTATTTTTTACCATAATATATTAATAAGGCTTACATACCATAAAACAATGTGAAAATGGTCAGTACTGAACATTTGCTTCTTTCAAATGTTTTCAGCCTCACTAGACTTGGAGGACTGTTTTCTTGCTGACGCAATACGAGCAATGCAAGTATTAATATCTATCACTCCATTAGGTAGCTTCAACTGAGGCCTACTAGCTCCTATCTATTGACATTCATCTACCAAATCCCACATGAAGAGATTAATTCCAGCCAAGCCCTAAACCAGTGCTCCTCAAGTTTAGGTATCAGAGCAGCTACACCAGAAACTTGCAAAAATAAATGCAGAATCCTGGGCCCTTCTACATGAGTAATGACTTAGTGGATCTTCCCTGGAGCCCTAAATGACATTTAACTTCCAACCACCACCAAGTAATTCATTTACATTTACACAATAAAGTTTAGAAACAGCTGTCAAAATTGCTCGGTTGGTTCTCATCACCAGTGCTAATGGAATGAAAGTTTTTTTAACAAATATTTATTGAAATCTCTACATGGTACAATTTGTAGTATTAATTAAAAGAGAAGAACTTGTTGAATTAAGGCATTCACATTCCACAAGGATTAAAGATTTTAAAATAAAGGGGATTTTAGAAATCCCCTTTTATTTAATGGAACATCAAATATAATTAAGGAGACAATTTCCGACTTACTGAAATACCAACAGAAGTAAAGTAGTAAGAGAGAGATAAGATGCAACAAACTTGGGAAGTGGATTTGGCTAAATGGATAGAGAATCCACCTACCACAAGGGAGGTCCAGGGTTCAAACCCAGGGAACTCCTGACCAGTGTGATGAGCTGGCCCACACTCAGTGCTGATGTGTGCAATGAGTGCTGTGCCACACAGGGGAGTTCCCCATGTAGAGGAGCCCCATGCGCAAGGAGTGTGCCCTGTAAGGAGAGCTGCCCAGGGCGAAAAAAGTCCAGCCTGCCCAGGAGTGGCACCACACATACAGAGAGCTGACACAGCAAGATGATGCAACAAAAAGAGACACAGATTCTGGGGTGCCACTAATAAGAATACAAGTACACAGAAGAACACACAGTGAATGGACACAGAGAGCAGATAACTGGGGGTGGGGTAGGGCGGTGGGGGAGGTAGGGAAGGGGAGAGAAATAAATAAATCTTAAAAAAAAAAAGATGCAACAAACCCAATAATGCATCATAAAAGGAAATTACTCACCAGGTGAAAATGTCAATAGCTCCCATTTATATATCAGAGATAGCTGATATAGATAGATAGGTAGGTAGATAATTAGGTATTTGTCTATAAATAGATTTGAAAACAGTTTGCCAAAAATATAAAGAAGATTGGGAACACAATAAAAAATTTTTTAAAAAAAGTAGTTTTATTATTTAGTTACTTTCACCTAATTGTGATACATTTAGTGGAAGTCCTTTAGAAAAAAATTATCTATAATGATGTAGAGTTATTTAAATAACAAAGCAATAAAGTCCAGTTTATCTTTCCCAAATAGCATTTTAATATGACGATTAGTGAAGTGACATAATGTGCTACAATTGGGGATAATTCAGTAAAGACTCAGCTTTATAGGTTAAGCACAAAACCTTGCTAACTAAAACACCAAAACCATTAACTCTAGTTTACATCATTTGTTGATGAATTTTGTCAACAAATTAACAAGCAAAAGTGTCACATCTAAAATTTGCAAAGTGGGGTAGACAGTCAAAAGTCAAATTTAAGATATTCTATAACCATTGATTAATAAGCACTTCATTTCAAAGTAATGCATGCTCATTCCAAGCCAGCTAGGAAAGTATTAGGCAATAATTCCACGATTATTTTCTAACAGTTGTCTAGAAATTTAATTACCATGTCAAACTGTACTGAATTTTTATTATTTTTATATTCTTAGATCATTGAATCAATTTGTACTTTTGCATGAAAAATATAAAAATGTACCTATCAATTCCTTGTCAAATTATTTCTGTTGAGATATATGACTAGGGCTTATGAGTATTTCTTTTTTTTTCTGTTTGAACATTTGTTTTTTATTTAATTGAGATATAATCCACATGTCATATAAATCAGCCATTTAAAGTGTACAATTCAATAGTTTTCAGCACACTTAGAGAATTGTGCAACCATTGCCAAAGTTAATTTTAGAATATGTTCGTCATCCTCAAAAGAAACTGCACACCCATTCAAAGCAGTCCCTGCCCATTTCTTCCCACCTCGCCCCCACTCTCAGCCCTTGGCACCCACTGATTTCCTTTCTGTCTGTATAGATTTGCATATTCTGGACTTTTCACATAAATGGAATCATACAGTACGTGACCTTTTGTAACTGGCTCCTTTAGCTTAGCATAATGTTTTCAAGGTTCATCCACATTTTACCATTTTAGCACATTCCTCTTGATCACCCAATAACATTGCAGTGTTTGGATATGCCACATTTTCTTCGTCAACTGATGGGCATTCTGGTTGATACCTCTTTTTTGGCTATTATTAATCATGCTGCTGTAAATATTCCTGTCTAAGTTCACTGTGATTTATGTTATCATTTCTCTTGGGTACCTAGGAGTAGAATTCCTGGGTGTTTGAATGTTTCTTAAAGGCTAAGATCACATTTGCTTTTAATTCATGTAACTTTGAAAGAAATATGCTAGACACGGCTTCTGTAAGAAGATTTTTAAAATATGGTTAGGGAGTCTGCAATCGGCATTTTCAAGACTTAAAGAACATGTCCACATGTATAGGTAAAGAACAGCCATAATGTTGAAGGAAGCTGTAGGGCAGCAATATGTACATAAATGCTAATCAGTATAGCAGGAACTGAGAGTCCAAGTATAAAGGTAACACATTATTAAGGACGTCCAGAGATTAAGTCAGGGTTCTGGAAGGTTCCAGTGAGTTCACTTGCATCATTACTTACTGACTTGGACAAGAGCTAATGCGACTACAACCACCCTGCTTCTTGCAGGACAGTGTGGGGATTTGGGGACGTCTGACTCAGCTGGCATCCTTCCCCCCACATGCAGGCAGATCTCAAAACAACAGGCACATGACATTTCTGCGAGCCCCACTCCCACTAACAAAGCCACCAGGGCACACAGAGAAGGTGAATGTGCAGGAGACAGGGAGGGGAGAATCTCTATATGGACAAACGATCCCAGTTTCCCCCAAGCGGGTAGGGCTGGAGACTGCAGAAAAAACACAGGGGGTCCCTGGACCCTTGATGACAGAGAAGAAGAAGAGCAGGGCATGCCACAGACCACTCTCCTCTTCATCAGCAGCATCAGGAAAGTCAGAAAGTGCCTGGGGTTGCAGGTATGCAAGGGCATTTGAGATGAGATTTGTCTCCAGGATGCCTTGACACTGGCAGCAATCTGGGAAGAAATGCCCAACCCAGCTTAGGTGTCAGCGCCAGACTTTTACACAGCCCACTGCTGCTGCTCCTCCTCAACAGTGGGCACTCCTGGCACTGTGAGTCAAATTTGGAAGATTTCAGGGAGAGGAAGTGCTGACTTCTACTGGTTGACGTTAATCATCTTGCAGGATCATCTACCCACGCATGCCTGCTTTTTTTTTTTTCCCCCCCCAAAGAACAACTTAGTCTTAGGTTAGTAAGAAAAGAATTATTAAACTGAGAATAGATGTAATTTTTTAAAAAAGTTTTATTCTGCACTTCCGTTAACTCATATACTATTAGATGGTGTTTATTTTTTAAAAATGTTTTAGTTATAAACTTTTGGTAATTGATTATACCAATGAAGAATATATTCAAAATAGTTTTATATTCCCAATGAGACAGTTTGACTATTGAAATGCAACGAATTGTCCTTCTTTACATTGGGAAAGTACCAAGAAGAACTTAGAACATAATTAGTACCTCATCCCAGAAATTATATTTAATGTGAGCCCAAGTTACCTGGACAAAGAATTTACGTCAAAGAATCAGAATCTAAGTTGCCTACACAATAGTTTATTTTCAATGCATGTTTTTTCAAATGCTTTATCACTCACAAGAGACTTCCCTGATCAAATGATATTTCAGAAGATTTTTTTAAAAGTGCCAAACTTAAGTATTGAGCATAAATACTCAGAGATTAGTGAGAACACTTGGGGTTCTGCTTGCCTCATTATACTTAGTTGCTTCTTTTCCATGGTGAGTAGTTTGCTCTATTACTGCAGATTAACATGATGACAAAGCTCTACCGTAGACTGGAAGCTGTCAGCCACCCATCCTAAAGGACATCATGATGGTTTTTTTAATCACCTAAATATTATTATGTTAGACAATATATTACTTCTCAGTGGTCTGAAGTAATTGATTGGGTTGTTCCATGTCAGGAAAGCACAGATGTGTGGGCAGGGAAGTCTCTTCAATGGAGAGAGGAGGCTGGGATGGAGCCTCTCTCCAGTTTCCAGGAGGCCGCAGGCTGGCAGTGCTGCTGTGCAGCCAAGACAAAACCTCCTTGTGGTGGGTGGTCCACTGGGAGGTAATTGGAGCTCTGCACTTTGTCCACTACAATCAACAAAAGGGTACAATAGCTGCTCTGTAGGGAATTGGGGGAGAAGAATTTTTAAACAAAATCGCAAGGTTGTCGGTATGTGAAAGCCATTCTCCAGTGTTCTGTGCATTGTCTAAGGGAATGCACATTGGGAATCATTTACTCTCAGGCCAAAGCACTGAGAAAAGAAAAGTTTAACTTAAACAGTTTAATATAAAATGAAAGCCCATATATTGTTTCTGTCAGTATGTTAGTGGCATAAGACAAACTTCTCTATGAGGTATTTCAAAGTATAAATGTTTACAAATGTTCTTATGCTATGCACTCCCCCCAAAACAAAAATTAGTTGGTAAAACTGTTATGAGCATTTTTTTTGTTTTATATTTCAGTGCCAAGTTGAGCAGTAAGTGTAAAAACATTTAAGCGAGGAGTTATAGAATAAAATTGGCAGTGGTACTTAAGAGTAGTGTGATGGTTAAGCTATTGGGTCAACTCTGCCAGGTAATTGTGCCCAGTTTGGTCAAGCAAGCACTGGGCTAATTGTAATTCAAGGGCATTTATGGACTTCAGTCACCATTGACTTTACTGCAGTGGTAAATCATAGATAGCTGGTTATAATTATATCAATCAGGGAGATTATCATCAGCAGTGAATGACACTTAATCCAGTCAGTTGAATCCCTTAAAAGGGGAAGTGACTCCAGCATTGGAAGAGGATTTCCCAGCTCATCTTTGGACAGCCAGCATCTCCCAGAACTCGTCAAGAACCTTCGCTGGACTTTCATCGGAGCCCCTGGTTGCAGCCTGCCTGTGGGACCTGGACTTGTGCATCCCCATGGCTGCATGAGAGACTGTGATAAATCTCTTACTATCGACGGATATCCCTTGTTGATTCTGTTTCCCTAGAGAACCCTGACTAATACAAGAAGTAAGTGTAAAAGCATAGAATGAGGAGTTATGGCATAAAATTGGCAATGGTACCTAAAGGTTTATTCATAAAATAAGTACAATATTTCCATCCTGTGTTGATTTTCCCTGAATGAGTTTCACCAATAAGCTGTACAATGCCACTGTAGACATGGGAATTATTGGAGGCCCCTGGGCTCAAGACCCTAAACTAAATTATGTCCTGTGAAAGTAAGAATGGGAATAGTGGCCCAGGGCAAAGCACTCTAATTCAGGGGGTCAGTGGTGTGCACCACCATCAAGTGATTTTTCACTTTGAATTTTAAGAAGTGCAGGAAGGATCACTGACAACACTACAGATAAGAACAGAAGTTTTGTGAACAGAAAACTATTTTTTCTGACACAGCAAAGTTGTGTTCCGTAACGTAAAACCCTTTCCTTTCATATTCTTTCTCCTTTTTTGTTCTAAGGTTTGAAAAGTGTTTATGGTTTCATGAGGGCAGGAAGGTTTCCCAGTGTGTTATTTAAGTCTACCAAAAAAGAGAACTAAAAAATAAAGGACCAATCGGAATGGGCACAGGAAACTTTATAATCTTCCCTCCCTATTTCTAATTTCTGTGGATAAACTAAGTCCCGTTTTGAAAATTATACCTCGAGAAAAACATTATTTCGCTGTGAAGTAAGGTGATCTTCATACAGCCAGTGTAAATAAGATGCTGTTAACTCCTGCCAGTCTATTGGGTCATAGGACTATTTGTTCCACCAACAGCTATGATCATATTGCCATGCCCAAGCCAACATGTTGACTCCTCAGAAGTAATCATGCAACCAGGAAAAAACCAGAAGGAATAATATTTTAAAACCATACAAAAAATTCATAGAGTAGAAATGTTGCCATCTCTCAAATATTGAGTAGAAAGTTGTGCAGCACAAGTTTCTCCATCCACAGGTACCTTCTGTTGAAAAAGAGAACAAGTGATCTGTGGAAGTCTACAATGTCCCTCTCTTATGACTTTGCACTGGCGTTCTTCTTCCAGGACTGGATGTGCCCTATGAAGAACGGAGCAGCTGCCTTAAATTGTGAACAAAATCTGCTCATTGAGCGTAGAGTTTCTGGGTGACTTGCCACTAATCATTTTAAGGGAATATTCTCCTGACATTAGATTTTGACCAAGAATTGATTTGTGGATCTGTTATATGAGTTTTCCTACTGATTTGTTTTTCTCCAAAACTGGAGAAGAGAAAAACCTCCCTCAACATATCTCATCATATCTTGTGTTAAAGAACTATAAGCACATTTTAGGCTGGACATTTAATTAATGCTGCATATTGAGTATTGCTGTTTTGAAATATTAAATAAGGCTAGCAATTTCACTAAGCCAGCTGTGATTTTTTAAATGATAATGGAGACAGTAAATGGATAAGGAAAAAAAATATGAGATGATACTTATATTATAAAAAGATTTTAAGTTCTAGTAATTCATGTTTCAAATCCCAAATGAAGTAAGGAAAATTTTAAAAACATTATGGCTGAATTCAAAAGTCGTACATATTTTGGGTGATCCAGGTATCTTAAAAAAAAAAAAGATTAAAAGAAAAAAGAAACAAACAAAGTGGTACATAGCTCCAGTTTAAGTAAGGACCCATCAACAGTCTATTTGCAAAATTATAATATTCCAAATCCCCAAACATGCTTAGCCTAAGTGGATGTTTATAGATTTAGTTTGTGCTTTCAGAAAAAGCTCTAAAAGTTGGCATCATGATTTCTCTAGCCTCTATTCCACTTAGGTTCCTTTGGAAAAGTCACCCTAAATATGGTCTTTTGTCAGGAATTTTGGAATGTGAGGTTTTCCTTTCCCTCTATGACTCAATGTGTGGTCTTTCCCAGTAATATTCTGTAAAGAGCTCATGGTTTAGGTAGGCTTCTGTGATGAATAAGAATTATTTGTTCTTCTTAGGAAAGACCAATAAGATTGATAAGGTTTTCCAGTGCGCAGACTTTCAAAATGCGAAGTTGCCTTGGTGCCCTCTAAAGATGTCAGGGAAAGAGGAAATTTGCAAGAAGGCGGGTGCCACTTCAGCCTGGCAAGCTGCCAACCTGGATGAGTGGCCACCTTAACCTCACTGCAGAGTCACTGCAGTGGGCAGTGCCAGCAACCACCCAACCTTGGCCATCACAGGCCTAAGTCCACCAAGCTTGTGATCTCTGGGTAAATGCTATTGTGCCCTCCTGTCTTTTTGGCTTTGAGACACACATTTCTGTGAAAGCCACGGAGCTTATAAAGGAGACCGACCAGCACAGACCTTCTCCCTTACGACTTCCTGTCTAAGAATGTCCATGGGCCGTCGGGGAGCAGGAAGTCAATCCCCACAGCTGCATTTGGCTGTGGTGGGGAGCCCTGCTGGCTTAGTCGGACTCGCCAGTGCCCTTGGACACAGGCGTGGGGTTAGCTACCATCACATGTCTCAGCTTTACTTGACTTCTTCCTGGTCTCACTTCCAGCTTCGGAAATGAATTCGTCTCCAGTGTTTCTAGCAGGCCCATCCCAAGAGCATGGGGAAGGGGCTGTGCTTTGTGGAACACTCGGGCAGCTCTTTCCTCCACCCCGTGGCCTCCTTGGCTCTCAGATTTGACAAGGACACAGTCCATCAAGGGCTATGAAGAAGAGTGCATGGGATGGGAGGGTTTCAGAAATACCTCAGGGTCTCCTTTGATTAAATTTTCACCTCCCACTTGCAGTCTTGAAATGCCTTAATTTTCACATTTGTTTTCATATCATCTGAGTCTTCTAGACCCATTGTTTGTCTCCCACTAGATCTCACTCTTCTGTTTGCTTCCTCGTGGTGGAACACACTTGCCTTGGTGAACAGAATTTTTATTACATGATGAAATGAACACTCCTGCAATTGGCCGATTACATTTTCCTTTGAAAGAATTAGACTTCATTTTATTTAAAAAAAATTCCATTATGGATTATCAATTCAAGGATAATATCTGCTTTAGGGATACTTTCTTCCATAGAAAATCAGAGTTAAAAAGAAATTCAGATGTCCAATTGCCTGCCAGATACTAAAATCTCTTCCAGAGTAGGTGATACCAAGCAACTGTTTTAATGTTTAGAAAGTTCCTTCTTCTACAGAAACTTAAATCTGATTTTCCATAAATTTCACTCATTGATACTAATTCTGTCTTCTCATGAAGCATCAACAACAACAAGTATGAGGTTGCACAGCATTAAGTTCCTCATCACCAAATTAGAGAAGGCGCTTGTGGACCATTTCTGGAATGTTCTTCTGTTCATTTTTTTGGAAGCAGAGCATCGTTCTTCCTTGAAACACACAGGGAAACGCCAGCAGCTCCACAGCCACATGCTGCACCCCCACCATGGGTAAGAGAGTAAACAGAAGGCTCACTAGTTAAAGGATAAGTCATTAGTTACAGAAATCTAACTTATCATACTATTCACAATTCACAACGTTCTAAGAGATTTTAGGGATTTTTAGATGCAATATTAAGATGTGTTTAATTTTAATTACTCAGCATCTGTAGTGTTATTTTTCCAGGGTGGCAAATAGAATGCTGCCTTGGGAGACTTTTTTTCCATTTGTTGTGGTCTTTCCCCTTTGTATTTCTGTTTGTGGAGCCAGGTAACTTAGATTCAAATCCTGACTTGCTTGCATAACCACAAGTTAATTGGCCTCTCTGAAATATAGTAATTTTATCCATAAAATGGAAAAATGCCTAGATTTACAGCATTAATGTAAGAATTTATATGGTAAATATTAGACAGTTCTTAGTACCACATCTTGCATCATTAGATAGTCATTGCGATCTTCCCATTATAATATACCCTAAATGGTCCCAAAACAGGATTGTTTTGAATGAGTGAAAAGCTATCTCTATATAACACTCTTCTACATCTCTGTTCACTTTAATTCAATTTGACCAAAATCTATCAAGCTCTTACCATTTGCCAGGAACACTGGTGCAAATAGATTAACGAGAGTTAAATTTTATTGTGTACTGATTTTGATTCAGTCACTCTGCTAAGGCTTTCATGCGCCTTATACACTATGATTCGCAGAACAAGTATGGGTAGGCAGAGATGTTATTCAAAATATTTAACAAGTATCATGGCCCTGCCAGTCCATTATGCTCTGGAATAGCTATTATCATGCCCATTTCATAGAAGAGGAAATTAAGTATTTGAGATGTTGAATGAACTTGTCTTAGTAGGTGACAGTTCTCCGAGCTGTTTCCCAAGACTGTCATTTACATGTCACTTTGTTACTCAAGAGAAGTTCTTCACATGCCTGTGCCTCTCTGCCCTTCCCTCTCTCTCATTTTGAGTTCTGATCTGTTGTATGTGAAGGTAGTTTTCACAAGTCAGTGCATCAGGAAAGCTGTGGGTCAAGGACCCCAAACCACCAGTTCCTTGATCAAAAATCTTCAGCGCCTCTCGTCACTCCCATGAAATAATCAGGCACATGATGCCATCTGTCTCCTGATTTGGGAGAAGCCCAGCTACCAGGAAGGAGCTGTTAGCCAGGCAGTGGTCTCCTGGTCCAACCAGCCACACACATACCTTTCTGCAGAGGTTCTGCCCAGTGCCTCAGCAGTGTCCCAAGGTCTTTCCGTCCTTCCTTTCCCCAGGTGGCCTGTGCCCACATGGGCTTTTCCAAGTCAGAGCTAGGCTCTATTTAGTGAAGGAGGCTGGTCCTGGCTATGACAACCTTTCCACCCCCTATATCTGATTTTATCAGCACAAAAGGCCATCTGCCATGAATCTCTGGGTGGCCAAACTATATGTATCAACACTAAATTTGCTTTATGTTGTCTCATGCTCACACTGTCATCCAAAGCATTAGGCTGGCACTGCTTACCGCAAATAAAAATGGGTTATTTGTGGGAAAGAAGAGGGGAATGGAAGGATAGATTTTAGGAGGCTGGAAATGACATTCAAAAAGTAAATTGAGAAATATTTGACCTGGATTATAGATGTTCAGGCAGAATTTGGACACAGAATCATGAATTTATCTGTGTGTCAGAAACAAAGGACAAAGAGTAATATTGCATCACCCCCAAATATGAGCCATACAACATTATATAGATATGCTGAGATGATGAGACCATGTATCCTCTCAGGTTTCTACAAATGTCTGAAAACCCTGGAATCTGATACCTTGTACATATTAGTGTGCCTCTCAAATCCTAATCTTGTAATGATGGAATATCACATGATCAAATAATGCCAATTTGCATAGTTTGTTCTCCTTGAAGTATGACAGTATCCTTATAGCTCTAATGTATGTTTCAGAGCCCATCAGAAGGATTGAACCATTTTTAAGAGTTAAAATATCACAAGTATCACAAGACATTTTTTTAAGCAGTCAGAGAACAAGAGCATATGGGTTAAGGAGTCGAAGCAACACACAAATCACTATTTTAATCTCACTGTCAAGACTGACTGTCTTTACATTTTTTCCACATAAGTTCCTTAGGAGTAGCTGTCTCTTATAAATTTGCTGTTTACCTCTTGAATACGTGCTTTTCATCATAAGGCTAAAGAAGCCCAGGAAAGGCAAAATGCAAATCATGTCTTAAGCAATTAGATACCAGGCCAAGGATGAAGATTTATTGTTTGAGAGCATTACATCATCCAAGTGTCTTTGCTTATAGTATATTGTGGCAAATTAAAATCTATTTCATCTGTTGTATGGTGATGGTTGTTATTTATGAAACATAAAAAGATACTGAAATGTGAAAGGGCTTGAAAAGACCAGGGTAAGATCAGATAAAAAAATGAGAAAGAAACAAGCATCTTGGGATGGTAACTACTCTGCCATGTACTGACAGGGAGGTTGTATATTTTTAGAATATACTGAAAGGAATGGTGCTTTTACTTAGGTTTTTATGGTTTACCACGAGATGCAATTTTCTGGCCTTATATGCAGTTGTAACAAAAGTCAGAGACGTTTTATGATAGCTGCCACAGTTCATAAATGATGGGATACACTAAAATATTTATAGAACTGTAAAATCTTGATTTCTCTCTGGTTTAGCAGATGGGGCCCTAAAACCAGTTCCCAGATTGTCACATTTCTTCACCCTTTGACGACAAAGAAGCCTGTCATCATTTTTCTTCTCTGGAGAACAAGTTCACTAGTGTAAGCAAGCTCACACTTTCAGTCAATTATCTGTCTTTGAGTAAGGCCAATTAAGAAGGCTTGGAACAGAAATTGTAATTACTCCAGATATACTTCCTAGCATCAGGAATTGGAGAAGTAGAGCCATCATACTTATACACTCTGATGTACTTTGTACCCATTCCCTTGTCTTCATTTCTTGAAAAATTCATTCCAAAGCTGTATTATCCACAGAGATAAGTTTCATGACACTGTTAAGACTAGTCTGTTTAGGTAGTTGAGAACACTTCTGATATAATATTTTTATGTTTCTTTTTGAAAATACATATTCAAAGAGAAAATATCTCTTCCATGTAATGCCAAGCACTCTTTGAAATTAAAAGAAACAACTCCAAGCTGGACAGTGGATAAAATTAGAGATCCATATTGATAGATTGCTAAGGGTAATTTTTTTGTGTTTAGGAGAGTGATCCATAAAAGAAATAGAAGTATTTCTAAAAATAGGCTAACATGGTAGCTATTTAATAAGTGTTATAGGAAAGGCAACACAAACCAAATTCTAGGCAGATAAATTATAAATGGATAAATAGATTTTAAAAACACACCTATATAAATGCAATGTATAGACAAAATTTGCAATTTTAAAAATTTTATCTTGAAGAATGTTACTGGAATTAAGAAGATAAAGTCCCTAATTAGGATCTGCACAGGAAAGAAATAGGCGGTCCTTGTATTTATAGTAAATAATGATAACTCTCTCATAATACCTTCATTTTCTTTAAAAGGATATGAATACCTCAAGAAAAATACATTTGAGTAAAAATCTCTGAGATGTTAATGTCTTCATAGATAAAAGTAGTAAAAAAATTCATCTTAGTAGTGTCCAGACTTAACAAAGAATGTTAAACCTTTGGGCCCAATGAATCAAAACCTCCATGTGGCCAGAAATGGAGAAATCTGTAATCCAATACCATCCGGGGGCAATGAAGACGATTGGTTATATATGTAGACTATGGAGCTCTTCCACCTCCTAGATGCTTGATGGGGCTACAGCCTAAGCCACCAAATAGGTGCAGATGGGCTTTTCATGATTAGATTTCCAGAATCTTCATTGATGTAATTATACTTCATAATCCCTAATAACTGTAGTCTAAAAATGTTGAGCTTGCTATACAAACTCAGCCTCAAGATAAATCTCCTATTACCTCTTCTACCTAGATTTTTACCTCTATACCTACTTTTCCTCTTGCCCTTCTCATCATATGCACGGGTTCTCTATGACATCCCCTGCCTGCAGCAAGCTTTTCTTTCCCCTTCCTCAGGACATTTTATTGCATGCAGCTTGGAGAGCTGCATCTGAGATAAAGGATTCTTTTTGGAGTATATAGGAAATAGGAAATCATTCCAAAAAATATTAAACAACTCAGTTCACCAAATATTTATTGAACCCTTGCTGGGATCTAGGTTCTGGGGCTTGTTACTAGGGATATAAAGAAATATGAGAGAGAGTTCTTAACCTCATGGAGATGTTTTTGTGTTTTTAGGAAAGAGGTGAAGAGCAGATGGGGCATACTTTAATAATGATATCTTGAATTCAAGGAGAATGGGATATGTGCTATAGCATAGTCTATAAGGAATGCTGTTGTCAGGGAGGTATTGATTTTAATTGATTTTAATCATAGAAAGCTACATGAAGGAACAAACATAGGAGTGATTACAGACCAAGGGCACAGCACAAAAAGTCATAGAATTTGGAAAATATGGGTTGAGCTCTGGGACCACTCAATTCCTGTTGCAGATAGAATAAGGCCCACTTTTAATGGGAATGAAAGTTGAGATAAGTTTAGAGTATAATGCAGATACTTGGTGAGGAGCTAAGCATCAGGGCTGTATCTTCTAATATCTAATATCTGGGAGACTATTTAGCTGGGAGGTACATTCAGAAAAGAGGTGGTTAATGTTTTAAAATGTGTTTGTGGAAGCAGAATACAGGATAACTCTATAATATGTTAATGCAAAAGGAGGGAAAAGGGAGAAGAAGAAAGAAGAAATATTAGGAGACTGCTGCAACAAACACAAATGCAATAAATATAATAAATACACTTGGGAGGCTTGGAGTTTGAAAAATTCTAGTTATACTCAGATTTTAAACTCGCTTAGATGATAAGACCCCTCTCGATATAGAGGTGGAGTGGACATCACCATCCCAGGGTCCACGGGATGGAGGAGAAGAGATGGATTAGAGTGGACTTACTGATATTCTACCATGGAACTATTGTGATTAGTAATGGAAGAAATTGTAGCATTGATGTGGAGAAAGTGGCCACGGTAGCTGCTGAGGGCAGGGAGAGGGAAGAAGAGGTGTGATGTGGGGCATTTTCAGGACTTGGAGTTGTCCTGGGTGGTGCTGCAGGGACAGATGCTGGACATTGTATGCCCTGCCATGGCCCACTGGGTGGACTGGGGGAGAGTGTAAACTACGATGTAAACCAGTATCCATGTGGGGCAGCAGTGCTCCAAGATGTATTCACCAAATGCAGTGAATGTGCCACAATGATGAAAGAAGTTGTTGATGTGGGAGGAGTGGGGTGAGGGGGTTGGGGAATATATGGGGACCCCTTATGTTTTTTAATGTACCATTGAAAAAAAGAGAGAGGAAAAAAAAATTAAGAAAGGCTAAGGAAAAAAAAACACAACTATGTAATTATAATGAAAGCCATGGATTGTATATTATGGATGGAGTGTGAAGCATAAATAATAAAACCGTTTTAAAAAGAAAAAAAAATCACTTAGATGAGAATCCAAGTAGCTTTTCTCCCTATTATAATATTCAGGAGAATGGGAATTTGTTACTTCATTGAAAGGTTAAATTGTGAGGTGTTTCTAATGTATCTACGTGTGGAGTGTTTGAATTAAGAAACAGTGAAGGCGTTTCAAAAATGCCGAAAAAGCTACAAGGTTCTGACAGCCCAGTGGGAAACATGGTTGGGATAATTGCAAACAGTAGCGAAGATGGTCGGGGATGTTGAACTTTCAAGTACTTCACCCTCATCTGGCCAGAGAGCATGCAGGTGGTCAAAGGGTAGAGGTTTGGAAGTATTCATTCAAATATGTTCTTGGTGAATTTACCTATTAGAGTGGAGTTTTGTACAAAGTACTTGAGGAAAAAAATATTATTCACTTAGATGGGAATAGGTAAAAATCCTGGACATTTAATTTATTGTCCACAAAGTTCAAACCAATAAATCAAACCAAGGCATCCCCTTGGTTTAAATAGTCTCATTACCTGTGAGATTTGCCTTGACACCTTGAAATCTAGCCAAGGGTCTAAGCCTTAAGGTCTTAGGACCCATATCTTGATTCCTGCTCTAATTCCAATTACCAGCTGGGCAATCTTGGTTAATTATTTAGTTTACCTCTCCTAAATTAGTGAAAGAGAATCTGAATGTTTCTTTAGTCATTTCACCAAATCCTTATTTGTCCCACACATATGAAAGTGCTTGGGAAATCAAAAGGTAATTTTTTGAAAAAGCAATCTCAGAACTGGCCTGATGACCTGCCAGAATAAATATCATCTCTTTTGTCAGACTGACAATGCTGAAAATAGACGGATTCCTCCGGATTTCGTCTTTTTGCTGGGGCTCTAGTGAAATGCGAGCACCTTACCTGGCAGGGGTGGTATATTAGCACTTCTCAAATGTGGATAGTTTTCAACAGATTATTTGTGAGAACAGGAGGAAAACTCATTCTTGTGTGACAAGTCATGGGGAAGAAAAATGTGGACGGGAAGGCTTCCTACTTTTAGGCCATGGTAAGCTCTGACCAACTAGGGATGGAGGGAGGAGTGGGAAAGCTGATGGACCACTGAAGCACCCTGGAGGAGGGTGCATGGGGCAAAAGGAAGAGAAGCAAACAGAACAGGGCAGGGCTAGGAATAAATTCATACCTTAAAGGTCTGCCTTCTATAAAACTTTACTTTCCCTTGTTCTGATAGAACAATTTCTATAGAAAATGCCTCAGACCAATAGAATCAAATCTGATGGACTAGGCTAACCAAATTTGTTTGTTATTACCTAGGGAACAGCAAAGATATAATGCCTGATAATTTACCATTTATATTAGTCAGCCAAAAGGGTGCTGATGCAAAATACCAGAAATCTGTCAGCTTTTATAAAGGGTATTTATTTGGGGTAGAAGCTTATAGTTATCAGGTCATTAAGTGTAAGTCACTTCCCTCACTAAAGCCTGTTGCCACATGGTGGAACAAATTAGCTGCAAGAGTTCAGGCTCCCTCTTCCTCTCTTGGCTTCATGGTCCCAGCTTCTTCCAATATCAGCTGTAGGCTGGGATAAGTCTCCTCTCTCTCCTGAGATTCATTCCTCTCCAGGCTCAGTTGCTCTGTTCTCTCTACAAGGTCAACTATAGGCTATTAGGTGAACGTCTCGTCTCTCTTCCCAAGGCCTCTGCCATATTTAATGTATCTGCTTCTCTGTGTGTTTACTTCCCGGGGCTCCAAACTCCAGCATCAAAACTCCCTTTTCTGTGGTGCCGTTTCTCTGTGAGTCCCCACCCACCAAGGCAACAGGTACTCAACATCCTACTGATGTGGCCCAATCAAAGCCTTAATCATATTTAATCAAGTGAAAGCACAATCTCTGAATCTATTATTCCCAGAGGGACAGACCAGTTTACAAATGTAATCCAATATCTATTATTGAAATAAATAAATAATACCAAACTGCTACACCATTATATGCCAAGATATTAGATATTCTTTTAGAAAATATTCATATAATTTACAGGAGGAATAAAAAAGAATGTGAGGTTTAAAAAAAAACAACATGAAGTGCCATCTAAAGATGCCATCTAAGTGCCATCTAAGATGGTATCTGCCATCTAAAATCAATGGCACTGCACAAGAAATATTTTGAGAAGGTATTGTGAACTTCTAAAAAGGAAGACTCCTTTCCCTTTATCTGATGGATTTCTGTCTTGATCTGAATTTGGAAAACAGAAACACCTGCCAGGCAAGAAAAATCATTGTGAACTGTAGCAAAAATAAATAAGTAAATGATATCTTCCAATTATATATATTTGGAGGTAGTCAGTCCCAATAGGGGGTTAGGCTGAAAATTCCATTATCAGAGAGAGGAGCTGAAAGGGTTTAAAAACTGTGTTTCCCAGTGTAGGGTGCTTGTCAGAAACCCACAGAGAGTTAAGTAATTATCCAAAATGATGATGCAGTGCTCGCAGGGTGCAGAGCTTTTGCCTGTCTTTGGAAGAGATCAACTTGGAAAAACTGTGTTTCTAGAATGGGATTGCAAAATTATGTTCCTAAATGGAGATTACCACAGTGAATCTGACAGCTGGGAACATTAAATGTCCATGTGTCTGTATTTGTGACTGAGTACTCAGCAGATTCACTAGGGACGAGAGTTGACGGTATTACCTGGCTTTTCCAAAGAAATGTTATTGAGGAAATCCATTGGATGGTTCATATCATTGCAGGCTCTGGGCACACAGGCAAAGAATTAGAAACTGAATTATAATCCCAGTTACATCACCAATTAGTCATGAAACCAGAGGGAAAAAAAGCAGCTAATTTATCTGTTCTTCTGACTTCATCTGCAAAACGGAAGAAAGCAGATAGTTACTGTTTGACGAGCGTCCCCATGGGGGCTGATAAACTTGGCAAGCTTTAAAACTAAAATGGACTAAGTTATAAATATAAACCCAATCATGTGTAGGGTACTGCTGAAGGGAAGCAGAATGCATTTTAGTTTGGTTGCACCCTTCATTATTGTAACATCTGCCATAATTTGCAGAAGCTACCCTGGAGATACACCTACACAAGAATGCTCACCTGCAAGGACATGTAACCGACTCCAGATTAGAATATTTAAGACAAGAAATAACAATTCATTTCTTAATAAGAATGCCAGTACCTCACCAATTTCATGTCTTTAATAAAAAATAAAAGAAATCCTCTATAAAAGACAACTGTATTATACTTAGTGTCTTCATGGGCCAGGATAGCTATGACAAATACCATTTCCATTCCTTTGCTGGTGTAAGAACAGGGATTTATAGGCACACGGTTTTGGAGGTTAGAAGTCCAAAAGCAGGGCATTGACAAGGATTTGCTCTCTCGCGGGAGTCCGTGGCATTCTGGTGCTGCCTTATCTCAATCCCAGGTGCCTCGACTTGCAGTACATCATTCACTCTCTCTCTCCTTTGTCTGCTCTTCCAGCGTCTGCTGACCCAGCTTCTTCCTGTGGCTTTGGGTGACTGTGCCCAAACTTCTTCTCTTTAGAAGGCTCCCAATCAGACAGATTAAGACCCATCTTGATTGAATTGCGACACACCTTAACTGAAAACAACACCTTCCAAACAGCCTATTGACAAATGGACTCATGCCCACAGGAGCGTGGATGGAGAACATGGCTTTGATTGGGGGTCCATGATTCCATCTATCACAATTCGTTTTTTTCCATTGAGAAAACATTGTACCTCCTATTAACCTTAGAAAAATATTTCACCTTTGATGAAGCCATATTCTCTATGTCAATTTTACTTTGCTGTAGAGACATCAGGCAACTATATTTAACTTTCTGATTTATATATTTTTTAAAAATCTTAGGTAATTTAATGAATAAATTTTTTTCCATTCATTTTGTCCCCTAACTAAACTGTGGTAGATAGAATTCTATCTGCCCATGATTCCCATCTCCTATTATACACTGCTGGTATAAAGCCTGCCTTTTCAGTGACGATGTAATGAGCACTCGCTAGCTTAGGTCACCTCACATGAGCAGGGTGATGGAACAGCTCTCAGGATTACATTACATTTTACAAGTCTAGGTGGTGGTGGACCAGGGAGACTGTCTCCTGGTGACCTTGGAGGGGCAAAGAGAGGGCCACGTGGCAGAGGATGGCAGATGGT
Organism: Dasypus novemcinctus; assembly: GCF_030445035.2. NCBI lineage: Eukaryota > Metazoa > Chordata > Mammalia > Cingulata > Dasypodidae > Dasypus > Dasypus novemcinctus. The sequence goes on from NC_080694.1 coordinate 41,222,587, forward strand.
CTCCAGGAACTGGAAGTAGGGAGTGAGAGCTGACACCCTGCAAGGAAACACATACTTAAGTCCCACAACGGCAAGGAACTGAATTCTGACAACGACCTGAACGGCCTTGGAAGGTCTCTGAATCTCAGCTGTGACAGCAGCACTGACCAACACCTTGAAGTCAAATGAATGAAACACTGAGCAGAGGGCTCGGCCAATCCAGGTCCAACCTGGGACACTGGAAGGTGCTAAATCCATGTTGATTTAAGCTGCTAAGTAGGTGATAATTTGTTACGTGGCATAGAAACCTAACAGGTACCAAGCTCTTTTTTTTTTTTTTTTTTTTTTTTGAGGGAAATTTTCTTTTACTGGATACCTTGAAATTCCTATGTGGCATTGTGGTGGGGGTAAAGACAGATTTCTTTGAACTCTTATTAAACATTCAAAGCAGGAGGCAGTTCCGGCTAAAACATGAAAAATCAGACCCCACTAAGAAAAGAGAGTACAACTTTACATATTATAATGACCTTTGGAAAAGAAATGTATCGAACAAGAAGATATTCCATTCCAAGGTATGCTAAAGTCAGGATAGTGCTGCAATAGGAGCTCTCCGCATCCATAAAAGACTGAAATAATGAACTCCCTGATTTCATTTTATACACAACAGACTGGAAATTATGGGGAGAAAAGGGAAAAACCCAAGGAGTTGTATTGAACCCACTACTTGTCCTACCATTCATGTGTTTTTCACAATAGACGTGTATAATGTAGTAGAAATAGATTTTTACAAGTTGCCTCTTATTCTTATTAGTCATTATCACCTGCTTTATTTTCTCAGGTACTATATAGTTTTCAATATCAGTAGTTTAGTGGTTGTATATTTATTCAATATGATAAATCAGAAAGAGTCTCTTCTGTTATTGGACATTCAGGTAGTTTCAAGATTTTAATTACTTGAACGTCTTTGGTATGTACCATTTTAATGTTTTTGCACTTTCTCTTACGATAAATTATGGAAAGTATGGTTATTATAACATTTGCCAACTTTCTATACAACTTATACTAAGGGAAATACCTTAAAAAGAAGATAGATTTACCCATGAAATTACCTCTGCAGATATTTTTAGAACCAGATTTAGAAAATAACAAATGTCCTACTCTCCAACATTTTTGATTGTTCATTCAGAAAGCATGTCATTGTATGTAATTCCACATAAGAGCTGATAGTATTACTATATACATGTATCTACATATGGAAAGAACAGAGATGTCGAATGTTAGCCCCTTGCTCTGAATGATTTTCAAGTAGTGTAATATTGCATGCAAGAATATTTAAGAAAAAAAGAAATAATAAAAACTTAGATTTGTATATATATATACAAATGTATATGTAATATATAAATGAATAATAGGTGATAGAAGGATACTAGATAGACAGGTAGCTATAGATACAGATATAGAAAGTTGGATATATATATAGAGATGATAGAAAGAATCCATGAATGTTACTAAAATATCATTGGATGTGATTGATAGAAAAGACATAAAAAAGTGAATTAATCAATCCACTTAATCATATATTCAAAGAAGAAATGTGAGTTTGGTTGTGCATTTTACATCTATAAGACCTGTTACTTATTTTTAACTCTTGTTGGAGACTGAATTTCAGGGGAAAAAAAACAGAACACCTAAGACATTAGTAGCCTCTCTGTACAATAGGAAGAGGGAATAGAAAATGTGGAGTCTAATTACAGTTGTAAATATTTTGTTCTTCATGTAAGACTGAATCTATTGGATCGGCTTTTTAACTCATAAAATCATTTATTTTATTGGTTTATAATAATGACATCCTCTTTTGTTCTGGGAAGGATACCAGTTAGAACTTCCATTAGTTTCTTGGAAATTGTGGATGAATCTTCTCAGTTTGCATCTACCATTCCAATGCTGCTTGTCAAATGAGGAGCCTAAGCTTGCCATTTCTGGGAGAATGAGGATTTTATAGCCCCCTGTTATGGTGTTGAAGGAATTAATGCTTAGATGAGAGTTTTCTGGAAAGACTGCCTCTGTCACTATATTTTGGATTGAGCTTCCCGACACTGAAGGCAGGACAATGTTTCATGGCACTGAGGCATTTAACTAACTGTAGGACTGAACTGAACACAGTGCACAGTCCTGGAGAAAAACAAAAACAAGAAAACTTTTAGAATAGCACAGACCCCAATATTTTGGAGAATTTTGTTGCTTTTAGTGATACATGCTTTCCCATCTAAACCTGGCAACATTACTTCTTAAGCCTATGACTCTAACGTCAGAGAGAAGCTTTTCCCATGGATTTCCTCTTGGCTGCTGCTGAGTGATCATAAGCATAGTGGAAACAGGCAGGTTAGAGATGCCACTGTGTGCTGGTGTCGATCAAATGCTTTCAACTGGGCCACCACAGGGAATGAAGAAATTAGACATCATACTGACGTGGACGTGGAATTTATTTCCCACCCGCTTCTCATTCCTGTGTGATTTGAGGGATTGCTGATAACATCTACCCAAAAGAGTTGTGATCAATAAGTCTGATCGCTTATTATTTTAATTATATGTTGATGGTTCCTTATAAACCAATCTGTTCCCCCTCCCATTGAAACCATACTCAGACTTTCTTAGGGAACTGGGCATAGCAGGTAAATCAACTCAATTATTGTTTTCTTCCAGAGGACATACAATGATTAGCATTTATTTGCCAGCAGTTGCTTTCATGTTGCCCCAGCAAGAGCTAGGAAATGATTTATAAGGATGCAGAAGTTCTGGCACAGATGTTGCCCGGCCTCAGCATGTTTGCTTACACAGTGTGATGGACCCCTCCTCATATGCATGCAAGTTCCCATACAGGTAGCTTATGATCTGACTCTGGTGCCAACAGATTCCGATTGGTTCAGTATAGGGCAGGCACTGGCCCCTGTGATAATGCATGCATTTAGCATTTCTGTCTTTAGCAAGCCAATACCAAATGCCATCCTTAGGGAAGGAGAGTGTTTAGCCTCATGTAATTAGTGTAGTTGCTTCTGTTGACTCCCTCATGTACTCTTGCATCATAGAAGACAGTCCTTTCTGGAACAGCTGGCAGTTTCATTGTGTTTGCTTCGTCCTCCCAACCCCTCCCCCCACCATTATTCTTTCCCTGGGGAAAAAATAAATGAAAAAGAATACAAATATGAAAGATTAAAGTGGTATGAAGAGAAAAAATACTACATTTATTCCATTTATGGTACCATACCATTCACTTACACATTCCAAAATCAGCATCAAAGGAGAACTTCATCTCAAGTTTTGTTGGACTGGCAATGTGCATATGGTTATAAAATTATTATTTTGCAAACTTTGAATAATTCTCAGCTTTGGATATTATGTTTGCCTCAGAAAGTAATCTCCGGCGGTCCCACTGCTCAGCTGTCAGGGTGAAAATGGTCACCACAATTCAAGTCACTTCCCAAGATGATATGATTGCTATTATTTCTTATTAGCTGAACAAGATGACAAGCACAGATAGGCAAAGTTTTATACCCCTTAGGGTTTTAGCACTTTTAGCTTTCCATGGACAACGCATTCAAATCTGTAAAAAGTATCTGTCCTAAAATAAATAGGGCAAACCAGGTTGGAAATTCATTGCATTTAGCAAAGTGAAATTTCATATCATTGCATCTTTGGTTAGGTATCTGAAAAATCTAAATTAAAGACATTTAAAACCATTGCAAAGTATTCTCAAACTTCAGTTTGACTAAGGATCACATAGGATGCTTGTTGAAAACATATATTCATGAGAATCATCATAGAGATTCTGCATCAGTAAGTGTGGCACAAAGTCCAAGAATCTGCTTTTTAGAAAGAATCTTAGGTAATTCTGATGAGCTTGCCTAGAATATTCCTTAAAAAGTATAGCTGTAGATTCTCTAAGTACAGATGGTCTTTTTTCTTTAGGCTAACAACATAGATATTGAACTTTACCTACAAATTTTGGTCAATTTTTCTGAAATCATGAGACCAATTTAATTTGAAGTAAAATCAGGCAAAAAGAACATACAGCCCTGGATGTCTGCCATATCCCCATTAGACCTTGGCAGGTACAATATTCCTTCTAGTAAAATCCTTCAGAATATTTTTGTATATCTTTTTACTAGCAAACATTCATATTTTCCTTAGCACTTAATATGCGCCTTATCTTTTAGTAGAGAAATACTTTTAGACTCTAAATGAACATTAAACATTTTTAATTTTTTAAAAAATCTCTAAGTTGATCTTAAGGGCAAAATATGTGCACAACTCTCTATTAGGGTTTGCATCCATCGGTCCATCCACCCATCTATCCGTCCATTCATGATTCCTGAAGTGGTCTGTTTACCCCTCAAGAAATGTTACAATTCAATTTAGGAAAATGGGAAGAAGAGTCATAGAAATGCCAAATCCCATTTACAAATAAATTGTTAAAGAAATGATTTGTCATCTTTGCAAACATGGTATGTCTCTTTAAAAAGGATTAATAGAGTCTAATAGCAGAACACTATTTCTTTGTTCTCTTCCCAACCTGGGGAGGATAGGGTGTTAAAAAGTGGTTGCTTAGTAACTGGCCCAGTATGACCATTTTTCCTCTCCTTGTATGTAGACATTGTTAATTGCCAGATTTTGAATTATTACAGTCATTTTCTACTTCAGTGACCTTATTGGTATAAGAAAGAATTACAGAATTTTGGAAGTCAAATTTTCTGGTTTAATGAAACAAATGGTAATAAGACTATATTTTGGATATATGTAAACTGTTAGAAGTGAGGAAAATCTCAGAAAAGAAATATTGACATGGTAAAGATCATTAAGATAGTAAATGGTTGATCCAAGGAGGCTTAAAATCAGATCCATCTAAGCCAAAACTCATGGCAGACCTTTCCCACCCCAATACAATCTGAATACTGCTGGGTTATTCTCATCATCAATTTATTTCCTTAACTTGTGGACTAAAATGTCATAGAAATCTTCCTCCAAGTTTCCAATTACTTGAATTTTATCTGTGAGTTGTTAACTGATGCTTAGAACTAAATTTTAAATAAGGGTTTCCTTTATTGCTTCTTCAACTTTCAGACAAATGAAATCATAGGCAGGATGGGAATTTCTCATGCATCTGCCCTTAGAAAAAATAAGAATGTGGAAATGCCACAGTAGTTGAATTCACCAACTCTGATTGCATCTTACATATGTGCCAGGTTTTAATCTATATTAGGAAACATTTGCCATAATCTCACTTGGCAAAAGAGTCTGCAGTCCACTTTATACCAACGTCTCTTTCATTGTCTTTTGATCTTTACCCATTGCTTTTAAGTAGGTTTTCTTCATTAAAGGAATTTTCTTATACATGTACAGTTTTTCCTAGGTATATTTATTCCAATTTTTTTTCTAACAAGGCACACTTTTCAATTGTCAGTCATATTTCTTTCTCATTTTTACCCCATCTGTGTAATTTTGGGGTCTTCTTTACCACTTTCAAATGAAATTCAAGCACTCTTCATTATTTCTTCTCTATGCATTTAGTTATTTCAGCAGATTTAGTTATTAATTCTAATGCCCCGCCCTATTTTTCCTTGGAAAATTTCTAGGTATCTTCTCCACACTCCTTTGTCTTAAAGATTTTTCAGAAACATTTCTCCTATGCTTACTTAAGTTTCCAGTTGAAATTTCTTTTTGATCTAGGCATTCTCTTTGTTTCTGCCAGTTGTTCTTTAGTCCTGCCAAGAATTCATCATTCCAGCATAACCCAGAAACCAGATCCCGTCCTTTGATAACATCTTCATAATCAGTGGCTCATTTGGATCTTTTTATCCTTTTTCCTTCCAACTCACAATGTTCAATTGGAAGTTGCTTTCATACATTTGGGTTTTCTAGCCAGGATTTCAAGGTAACTAGTTTCCAGGTTGTCTTTGTATATCTCATTGAAAGTAGGACACAAACTATTCAGCTTAAATTGAGTACCAAGAATGTTCTAATGACTGAATTTACTTCTGGAATAGTCATGTCCTTAGTCATTAGCCCAGCTTCATACTTCTTAGTAAGAACTCTCCAATTTCCACGAAGAATTGCCTTCTTTCTCCCATTATAATATCATGTTCTTATTTCTCAGAACATGTGGATAAAACAGGATCTAAAATGTCCACTTATGGTACAAGTGAAGTGATTTCTTCCTGTCCTCTTTTATCCCTCCTGCATTACATTCTTCCTATTCCCTTCCAGTGTAAATTTTTTTTAAGTTTCAGTATTGAGCTATTTTTACAATCCTCTCAGAGATTTTAATCTCTGAAATATTTCAAGATATAAAGAGGCTCAGCTCTAAAATCCTACCACATGAGCAGAAATACTTCCTTACTTTTGTAGTACATAGAACTATTAGATGTCGTGATCAGGAAGACATCCAGAATACATTCTTTGCTAGAATCACAATTTCAGAATGCCAGTAACAGATTGTTAAAATCCATCCCTCTTAAATGTATAGACACACTCAAATTCTTTGTAATTCCCTCTGAAAAGTTGCCTTAGAAGCTACCAATTACTTCTGAGCAACTTGTCCACTGAGGGGGCTCCCTGGAAACAATGCCTTTCTAACAGCTTGCTTGCTCACTGATAGTCTTGGCTTCTGTGCTAAAGTATTAGGATTTACCACTGATCAGTGTATAATGACATTTCACTGCAGTGTCCTATTGAGAGAACAATGGCAGCTTTTGCCCTAAATATTTATCGTTACCTTTGGAAAATGGAAAAGGAAGGGAAGAGTCTATTTATGTGTGCGTGGGGGTGGGGACTCCAGGCATTGCAACACATCAGGGGGTACCCGTGCGATGTCTCCCAAGGCTTTCTGCCTGTCACCACGTTAAGCCTCTTGACATCCACCCACGTAGGAAGAGGGGATTTCTTCAGAAGCCGAAGACATGAAGGGATTCAAAGAACTGCCCCAGAGTCTCTCAACTTTCTATTTTGTGGGATAAACGCAGGCTTTGGGACTTGTTATTCCCTGGGTTCTAAAACTTCCCACCCATGGGCGCCATGGCTGTAGAGACAGGAGAAGGTAGGTGGTAGAATCCTATGGCTGTCACCTCCACTCTATTTGACTTACTTTACAGTAGAGCTAGGAACCAGAGAATCCTTTCATGGGTTCTAGAAATCTCATGGCAGTGTGTGTGTGCGTGTGTAAGGAAGGAATTGTTGAGATTGAGAAAACTCCCGAGACAACACAGAAATCCTAAGAGATATATTGGGTTCCGGGGTTCCCTCTGGTGAGCAAAGGGAGGAGACTGTGTCTCAATTTAATACCAAAGGCCAATAGTGCGTGTGTGAAAGCACCAACTCTAGAGAAGGGAACTCCCTTTTGGCATAATGGATGGAGGAAAGACTATAGTGGCAAAAGAAGGACCAGGGTATTTTCCTTCTTCTTCTACAACTATAATCCCTAAACCAAAAGCTTAGCTCATTACCACAGGATTTTCCAATCAAGAATCAAACATTAGGGAAAATGAGTGTGATAAACAGGTTAAATATCACCTTGCAGAAAGGGTTCTTTGGTAATTTTTTTTTTTTAATGATTCTCTTTCAAGCTCTCCAATCATACATTGTAGATAGCTACCTATTTGTCAACCTTTCTGTTAATGAAGCTAATATTGATATCATTCGAAGATTGTAAGGATATCTAGCTCACAGCTTTATTTTAGGTAGGGTTAATTTCTATCATGTTAAAGGATAAGCCTTTATTAAAAGGTATTCCTTATGGTAAGCTAGCCACATGTTCCTCCTAGATTAGCCCTCTCTTTCTCCTTTCTTCCTTTCTTTGGGGCCCACACTTAGCACTACACAAAGCCAAGGGTCTGTTAAACACTTAATATTCATTGCCTCTATTCTTAGTCAGTTCTCATGTCCAGCTCACACTCCATCTCTTAGCCTATCCCAGCTCTTCCTTGCTTCTGATCTGGCAACTCTTTTTTTTTTTTTTTTTTTTTTAAACCTATATATGGTCTGAGGTCTTCATGGTTAAAATCATTTCTCGTTCTGCTGCCCTGGGTAAACAGCTCCCCTGTTCCAGGCCAGGGCATGGTAATCACCAGAGATACTTCCTCATTTGCTCCCGTGGCTAGTATAGAACCTAAACCAAACTCTTCCCGCACGGCAGGCAAAGGACATTTAGGTTCTGCAACATTTTCTTAAAATTCAGATTTTGCAGTTGTCACATTCAATCGGCCAATTCATTCCTTTTTGGTGACCTTTGGTCTTCAAAAATTTATGCAGCCTATTTTTCAGATAATGCTGTACACTGAAACTTGGTTGTGTCCCCAAATATTTCCAGTGTCGATGACTTTCTCCTTCATGAAAACCTTCACCGTGCTCCCTGGAAAGTAGGTCTCCTTTTGCAAGTTGTGGTAAACTGTGGGGGGGTGGGGGGTGGGAGGTGGGGGTGGGGGTCCTGAGAATTGTTTCTCATGAAATTATCACTGCCTTTGCTTCTTTGGGCCAAGAACTCAGTTTAGATTGCTCCTTAAAGATCACCATCCTCTTTTCCACTTCTGCATATTTGTAGAGGTTATGCCTTCATTTCCCTCTAAACTTGGAACATTATTTTCTTTCCATTCTTCCCTAGTCATATTTTCCAACTTCAAATTAAGCCAGATCCTCTTTCATAAATCCTTTCTTCTTCCTCTGAACGCTGCAGTTCTGTTAGGTGGCTCCATCCTTATCACTAGTAACTTGCTATTTTTCATATTGGTTTTACCTGTTTAATTTCTTCACGTATTTGACTGCATTTCATTGATGTTGTGTTCTGTTACTTCAGTATGCCTTATCTCCCCAACTTAAGCTCCCTGAAGGTAAGGACTGTGTCTCCTTAGGTTTTAAACATCTTCCAAAGCAGATGATATGGTCAGATGCATATATGATCAAAATGGAAAACACCCTCAGTGAGTATTAGGGATGGCAAACTTCATACCATCTTAAATGCAGCTTTTAGGGAAAAAAATACTTAATTGGGATAGCCATGTATTTTGAAGCATATTAAAAATATAAATGCTGAATATGGTCCATCACTCATGGTGCTCTCTGTAAAACACACTTAGGACAGGGACAATCCATAACAGGAACTAGACAGTGTTTACCAAACAGGCATTGGTGTGTGCCACCAACCCAATCCCCTGACCAGCAAAATTACTATAAATAAGACAGTTCTTAGGAGAGACAGAGATGAAATGGGCAATGAGGTGGAAGGAGTTACAGCTGTTTCTTTTCATTCATTTACTGAACTCTCTGTAAATATTGGTATGGCTTGCAAAGTGGCAAACATTTCTGTAAATTAAAATGATGGCTCATAACCTGACAAGAATATCAGGGGGCTGAGTGTTGGGCAAAGCGTTCAATGACATCATATTCAGTGTGATGGTTCTCTTTTACTCTTCTAAAATGTCCTTAATTCATTTGCTCCATAATATTTGAAATATATATTTTTAAATGAGTCAACTCTTCTACCCAGAAGGTATCCAATGCTTGTTTTAGAATCATTTTCCTGCAGCTTTCATTTTGCCACATGAATCGGCACTGGTTTACATTTTTATTTTAAAGTTTTGCGTTCTTTTTTTATTAAATTTCCAAATAGACAGATGTCTTTGGGTAGAATTGAAATGACATATCAGAGTTTTAATGCTGTCTTCCTTGTATTTGCATATTTAATTACTTGCATCACATTTTATTAGTATATTATCCGATGAAGAATTCTGACTAATTAATTTCACCTGGAATAGTTCACGGGTGTAGGAAAAATCACACTTGGCCATTTGCTGAGGAGACCAGCTGTGTATTAGAACTATCTGATCCCCATCTGCAGGATTAGAAAGAGTGAGAGAAAACATCTGATTGTAAAACAGTCCCTTTTCCTTGTGCCCCGAAGGTATTATTATTGGCAGATATCCTTTTATTACTCAGCCCATATTCCAAACACTAACTCAGAAGTTTACTCTGAGCATCGTTCAGCGGGACGCCTTCACTTTCCATCATTTGGGTTTTAATTTGTAGCAATGCTCCAGCTATCGGTTTTCGTCCGCCTGCGCGCGCTCCCTGGGTTCAATTCCAGCCTGACTCACCAACGGCCAACTTCATTTGGACCACAAATCGTTTTGGCCTAGCCGGCAGTGGAAACCCATAAACACAAATCTGGGAGAATGGCGAGCTCGGGCTCAAAAAGATAATCCTCCCGGCCCAAAAAAGTGGCCTCTTGGAAATGCAACCCGGCGCCAGAGCCTGACTCCCAACTTGCCGGCGCACGTTTGCACGTTTCTCTCCATCTCTCGTCTTGTGCTCTGGGTTTCTGTTTGGATCCTTTGTCTGCGCTGACAACAGATGGTGTTTTAATAAAGTCCAGTAGGAATATTACTGTGAGTAAACAAGCCAGTGCATGCCAATTCCATAATTGCTGGGTACTGATTCAGCCCTTACCTGCTCCATCCAAACTGGGAGGGCACCAACTGCGCTCACACCTACCGGCAGCAGCCCTGCGCGCTCGCAGCTGTGGGGTGTTTTCCGAGCTCGCCTCACCGCGGAAGGTAAATTGCAGCCTCAGCCGCACTCCTTGGCACCGGCTCCAGAAAACGGCTGCCATCTGGCTTGCCATCAAAGCGTGGCCATTGAGTCTCTCGGATATGAAATGGCTTTTTAAAAAAAATCGTGCTATGTAAAAAAATGTTTTGACACACAAAAAGCTATTATCTTTCTCTTTACGGGCACAGTCTATTTAAAAATAACAGTTTGAGCTTTCTTGAGCAATAGCTTGCAGTGTTTGTTTTTCTTCCCTCCCTGATTCCCACGCTCAAAGGGATTTCTAGTCTAAACCTATTATATGCTAATGGAAATTTAAATTCATTGGCTCTGGCCAAGAAAGGCATCCTTTCTCGTTTGTGTCTCTCTTTGGGGAAGGGCAAAAGTTAGGCTAGCTATTTGAACTGTTTGCGTTTTCTTTTTTAAATTGTATGTAAATACGTCCTTAACTCGATTACATATTTATTCAAAAAGGAGGGGGGCGGTGAAGCAAATGAAGATAGTGATTCAAATGCAAGCTATTTGTCCTTTCTCAGTGGTCTCCTCAAACTACCTGCTAAAGCTAAGCCAAGTAGAAGGCTCTAGAAAGATAAGAATGGTTTTGGCAAGCAGAAAGAGACAAAGTCAATGCTTTACTCAGCCTGTAAGAAAGCCAAAAGCATGTGATGTTTACCCAGGGATCTTATTTTAAGTGACATCCAGTTTCCTCAAATACAGCTATTTTCAACAAAGTACCCCAAACAACTTTGGCAGTGCCTAGAATTACAAAAGCAAAAACAAAAATAAAAAGATGAACTGTGGAAACTACAGCGAATAGCACTGACAGTCGAGAAAGGTTACTGCCAGCTAGCTGACATACTTGGAGAAACACCTTGTTCCCTGGCTCATCTGTTTAAGTAAATAAAACATATTCAGCTGACGTGACATGACTCAGAGTTTATGTCAATTTTTTTTCAGTTGAGATTGCAAACTCCCCAGATACACTGACTGGTTATTATTTTCCTTTCCTTAGATTTTTAGATAAAATCATCCTATTTTATGAACATTTCAAGAAAAATTGCAACTGCAAAAGCAGACAAAATACTCAACACTTTTACACATTACCCATTTATAATAACTCTCAATCCCTGGTTAACCCTTCCCTATCCAAATCACAACCCAGTCACCTCCTCCCTGGTTTATTTGAAGCAAAATATATACCTCCTATCAATTCAAATATAAATATTGCTCTGTGCATCTTTAAAAGCTAAGATCTAAGAAAAATACTTCACACTTAAAGAAAATTTACATGAGGAGTACAAGGAACTCCCAGAGACCCTTAACACATTTTCCAAGGCTTTATGTTTGTCCCACTTGCTTTAGCATTCTCTCTCTATACCTAGTTACAAATAAGGGAATAATTTTTCTGAACCATTTGAAGGTATGTTAGTTTCCTGTTGCTACTGTAATAGGTCACCACAAACTCAGTGGTTTAAAATAACACAGATTTATTGTTACAGTTTTAGAGGTCAGAAATTCAAACTGAGCCTTACAGGGCAAAACTCAAGGTGTTTGCAGGGTGGTGTTTCCTCTGGAGGCTCTAGGAGAGAATCTGTTCCCTTTTCCAGCTTCTAGAGGTCCCCAAATTCCTGGGTCCTGGTCCCCTTCCATCTAGAAGGCCAGTAATCCCATCACTCTGACCACCGCCTCTGACATCACGTCTTCTTTGATTCTCATTTGCCCTCTCCTTTCACTTATGGACCCTTGCGATTCCATTGGGACTACTGGGATAATCTGAGATAATCTCTCCATCTCAAGATCCTGAAATTAATCACATCTGCTAAAGCCCCTTTTCTCGTGCAAGGCAACATAGCTACGAGTTCTGAGAATTAGGACATGGACGTATTTAGGGGACCATTAGAGTCAGTTGGAAATGTAAACATGCCAACCGGTAAAACAGTTCACTCTGTATTTCCTAATAACAGGGGTTTTCTCTTGCATAACCACAGCAAAATTGTCAAACTTTGAAAATTATCTAATTCACACTCCAAAATCAGATTCCATCAATAATAATGTTCTTTATGCAAAACTGGATAAAATCTAGTACCACATGTTCTCTCTGGTTAACTTTAACCTAAACTAGTTCCTTAGCCTTTCTTCCTTTTTATTCCTTACTCTAATATTATTGAAGAGTGTCCGCCCATTATTTCATAAGTATCCTTCTATTTGCATCTGTCTAATGTTTTTCATGATTGGATTTAGAGCACACATTTTTATCAGGAAAGCAGAGAAATAATATATGTACTATTTAGTGAATCCTAATAAGAGGCACATGATGACATCGCTGGGCATTGTAACACTGATTACGTGGTTAAAGTGATATCCATAGACACCTCCATTCTGAAGTTATGCTTTTTTCCCTCTGTAATTAATAAATAATTTTTAGAGACTTTGAAATTACATACCTTTACAGCTTCTTATTTAACCTTCCCCAACTAGTTTTGGCCTCTGTTAATGATGTTCTCCTCCATCATTCTTTCCGTTTAACGGCCAGCAAGAGTTTTCCCTTCTTCCCCATTTAGTAGATTGGATCATTCATTTATTGATATGAGTATAAATTTATGAATCCTTTTTTTAGATCATGGATATAATCATTGTTGTGTTTGTGGCCAGCTCATGCTGACTCATGAGTGAAAATTATAAACATCTCTTCCCGAGTTCATATTCAGTAGCATAAATAATGCTGGTAGCTTGAATTTGTCTACAAGTGGGAAAATTTACACCATGGAAACAAGCATTTTGTTTTGTTTTTTTCTTTGAGGAGAGTAAGTTTACTAGTACACCATAGGCTGTAATTCTTTACTACCAATATTTATTTTGATCAACTTGTTATATTTGACCAGTAAGTATCCCTCCAAGCTGTATCCTATAGCTTTTTGATGTATCTCCATCATTCTTTGTGTCCTTCCTGGTTTTCTGGTTCAGTATGATATTCTAGGATTATCTTGCACAGCCCTGAAATCAGTCTTCACTCCAAGGAAATATGCTTCCTTCAGTGGAGAATCATGTTTAGCACCCGAGGTGGGTTCTGGGCATTTGTCAGTGACAGTGCTATATCACTGCTTCTTCAGCAGAGAGTAAATATACAGACACACCTGTATCTATTTATTCTTATACCTATATTAAAAACAGTGAGTTTATTCTGATACATCCAATTATAATCTAAAACCACTAGCAATGGGTTAGTCTTCTTTCCATATTTTCAATTTTCTTCTCTAACAGTGAGAAAACCAGTTCCCTTTATCCTCAAAATATTTACTCATTTTCCCAGGCCTCAAATAGACAGAATTCCTACCTTCTCTTCTCATTGCGTAAAACAATCCTAATAAACATAGTTTAATATCTGTTTGTAGTTCTTTGTTCTAATAAAGATTGTATAACAAGAAATGCACACATTTTAAATGAAACATTTGATGAGTTTTGACAAATACAAAAACTAATAAACCAAACCACTATAAATGATAAAGAATATGTGCCACTCACCAGAAGATTCCCTCATATCCTTTGTCAATAAATAAATAATTGCCTCCTAACAATATGCGTTCCTAATTTTTATAGTGTTTTCCTTTTGGCATGAGTAAATCACTCCATCAGCTGCTCTGATTAATCTGACCAACAGAAGCTGGGACCAAATCCATTCAGTTTGTCACATGCAATGTGTAATTAAGGCTACAATCAACAGAATTCCAAACAATGGGATGAGACCAATCTGCAGCACTGACCTCAACCACGCTCTGTAGGATCCCAGACTCGACTAATTTAATCAAATCCATAAACCACCAGGGCTTACCTTAGGAAGCCAAGTGGATGGCTCCGTTTACTTCTAGACTGACTTTTCTATTTGACCCAAAGCATTAATCCACATATAGCAAGATGTGTGCACATTTGCACATTCTATCATGACTAAAAAGGAGGAATTTTTAGGCCAGTACTATCACCCATAACATCCCTGATTTTTCATTTGAGGCTGACTTGAATGTCTTTCGTAGACGAGATGGTATCTTCGATCAATTCAGCAAAAGTCAAGAACAAGTTTTCTTCCCACATTCCCATTGGAAGGAAAACTGCCCAGAAAGTAAGCATAAATAATGAGTAATTTGTCCCTCTAAGAAACTCATCAGTAACGTCATTTAGAGAAAAACACTGCAGGATTATTGTATACAAGTGAATGTGTGTGTGTGAGTGAAATCATATTAACAAAGTGTCCTTTATTTGTTATTTCTTAATTCATTAGAGATAGATGTTGAAACATGCCCAGGGTTTTCAGCATCTGTAGAGATAATTATATGATTTTTTCTCCTTACTATAAATGTGTTTCCTTGTATTAATGGATTTGCTAATGAGGAATCAATCTTCATTCTGGAATTTGATTTACATATAATAATTGCTATTGTTAGATTTAAGTCTCTATCGGTTTGCTTCCACTTGTCCCAATTATCTTGTTGTTGTTCTTCTATTCCTGTTTGTCCTGTCTTTCTTGTTGCTGCTGCTGTTGTTGTTCCTTTGTTTCCATTTTCTGCCCTTGGGAAAGTCAATTTTGATTTTGTGTTTGATATTCATTTGTTTATTTCTTTTCTAGTCACACCTCTTTGTATTGTTATTGTTGGTGGTTGTTGCTCTTGGTATTACCACATATATCCTTAACTTTCCTCTCCCTTTGGAAATCCTCTTAATATTATTATATAAGTCTGTTTATTAATTTTTTTCAAAATTTTGCTCTGTGCTTTTTTTTTTATTCACATATTGCATGTTCACTGATCCTCTCTTTTGCTGTCTCAGATCTTCGATTACTCCTATCCGGTGAATTTTTCATCACAGATATTGTAACCATTCAAGAATTCCCTTTTACTGCTTTAATAATTTTGACTTCTCTGCTGACATCCCTAATCGGATAATTCCTTATGACTATATTTTCCTTTAAGTCCTTGAATATATTGACATCTGCTTTAAATTCCTCATGTTCTAAACTTAATATCTAGGTCATCTTGATGTCTATCTAGCCAGTCCTTTTACTCCTGAATAAGTATAGCCCTTCACATTCCTTCACCAGCTAGTTAATTTTATTTTTACAATATACTACGTACAGTGTAGAGGGAGAAGTTTGGATTATGACACTATTAGGGACTGAATCATTTATCCTACAAAAGATATGCTTGAATCAATCTTTTCCTGTGGGTGTGATCCCATTTGTAAATAGGACCTTTGAAGATGTTATTATCAGCTAAGGGGTGAACTTATTTGTGACCAGGATTTTTAAAGATCCTATTTAGAAAAGGCCAAATTGAATCAGAGTGGACCTTAATCTGTATGACTGGAAGCCTTATCATCATCTCAGAATCCTCAGGATTGGGGAATAAAATATGGGCTAGAGTAGGCTTACTAATATTCTACCACAGACTTACTGTGATTCTAACAATGGAAGAAATTATATCATTGATGTGGAGACAGTGGTCACTGGAGGTGCTACAGGCAGGGAGAGGGAAAAAGAGGCATAAAATGGGGGCATTTTCGGGACTTGGAATTGTCCTGAGTGACAATACAATGACAGAAACAGGGCATTATATGTCCTGCTGTAGCCTACAAAATTGAGTGGGAGAGTATAAACTACAATGTAAACTATAATCCATGCTTAGTGGCAATGCTCCAAATGTGTTCCTCAATTACAATGAGTGTACCACACTAATGAAAGAAGTTGTTACTGTGGGGAAGGGTGGAAGGTATGGGAAGTGGTGCATATGGGAATCCCTTGTATTTTGTGTGTGACATTTTGTGTAATCTAAGTATCTTTTAAAAATAAATAAATAGTAAATTTGGACACAGTCAGAAGTCAGAGAAAGCCAGAGAAGATAGATCATCATATAATGAAGGAGTGCCAGCACCAGAACACTACTGAATTTGGAAGAAATCATGGCCTTGCTGACATCTTGATTTTGTATTTGTAATTTTCCAAACAGTGAGCCAATAAATTCCTGTTGTTTAAACCAACCCATTTTCTGGTATTTGTCATAGAAGTCCTGGAAAATTAAGACAGTTTCCTCCAATTAGAGTGTTGAATTTTGTTTTGGTAGGCATTTAAATTACTGAAGTGTCATTTTGGTCCTGTCATGCTTACTTTTGTTTTTTCAGAGCAGGTCTATTTTAGTTTTTAATTCAGCCCTATAACATGTCCCTTGCAGGATCTGGTTCTTCCTAACCATGACTTTCTGGAATCTCCACTCATCACCCAAAGTGCTCATTGAGTTCTCGCCCTCTGGCCGGGCTAGAACTTCAAAATCTCCCAGCTTTGCATAACCTCTTATACCATTCTCAATCCTGTGATACATTATTTCTTCTAGGATTTGTGGAATTTTGTGCTGCATGTAAGCATCGAAGCCCAAGGCCATGTAAATTACCATGTGGCGTGCTGGAGCCTCCTCTCTGCATAGCTCCTTCTTCTGAAGTACTTATCCTACTCTGATGTCTACTTAGTAAGGTGGCCACTGGCTTGGCTCCTCTTCTGTGCTCTCTGGCAGAAGACTTAGTCTATACATAATTCTGGAGGTTTGTGGGTTGACTGTGGGTCTTGGATCATTTGTTTTCCCTCCTCTCAATGATAAAAGGCACCCTTTGCTCAATGCCTAAAAATCCTGCTGTAACCCACTGAAAGTACTGGGGGAGAGTGTAAACTTCAATGTAAACTATAATCCATGCGGTACAGCAGTGCTCCAAAATGTATTCACCAAATACAATGAACGGGCCACAATGATGAAAGAGGTTATTGATGTGGGAGGAGTCGGGGGGGCGGGCGTTATATGGGAACCTCTTATATTTTTTAATGTAACATTTTTTGTGATCTATGTATCTTTTAAAGAAAAAGACAATGAAAAATAAATAAACATTTTTAAAAAAAGAATTGCCTCTATATTCTCTATATTTTACCTCATTTTGCCATTGTTTTTGGTCTTAAGGCAAGTCCCATGTGAGTTTCTCTACCTTAACCAGCAATGGGACTCAGATGGTGCTCTTTCCAAACAGAGTAACAGATAAAAGAATCAATGAGTTGATTTCACCAATTAATGCACCATCGTAGGCAAGTTGCTTATTCTTTGCCTTGATTTTATACTTGGAGGGAAGGCTTTGGTGTTGATACCACCTCCTAGCTTTAACATTTGGAACTCAATAACTTTATCAATACATACTAAGTGTTTACAAAGAAAATCAATAAAATTACTATGTTCAACCTATGCTTACTTCAGCTACAAATATATGAGTGGTTTTAGACAATTCTGTTTTACAGTTTATAACCCCCAAATAAAAGGGTATAGACTTATGGGTATCTTTTCTTGGATTCAAAGGCATGTTAGAATAATTGTTGAATGAAAGTTACTTCTACAAGATCCTTCATTTATGTTGGAAAAGAAAAAAAGATCAAGATTTTTTACAGTATTAACTGTGTGCTTGTCAAAATGCAGATTCTTGGGCCCCAACTTAGGACTACTAAATAACTTCCCAGTTTGGAATCAGGAACCTGTATTTTTAACAATCATCTAGGTAACCTTAGTGCAAAATAAGGTTTAAGAAATTGACTATCTGGTAGTCTCGTTTTATAAAATACTTACTTTTTTCTGAAATATTTTTATGCCTTGGTTACGTTTTAATCCCTAAAGATTGTTTAGTCAATATTTTACTCTTTATCCTCCATGACAATGAGAGAAATAGCAACCAGATAAACTTATCTGTAGTAATATAAACAGTCACAGGAAATAACTCTATGGAATCTTCTCCTAGTCATTAGCAATGATCTAATATAATGAGGCTTAGGAAGATCATACGTAAATGGCAACAGACATAGGTGTTTAACTTCATGCTTTACACCAATCACAAATGGGTGTCAAGGGATATCAGATTGACTGGCACGGATGTCATTACTTTATCCAATGACCTTTCCCAATCAGGGTTCCTTACATGAACTACACAACACAGAAAATGACTTGAGTGACTATTTGCTCTTTTGTCTACCAGGGAGGGTACATAACAAACGCCATTCTGTATACAGAGGAGATTAAGTCAATTGGTTACATACAGGGGATACTTTAGGTTATTAAGGATTAATTCTTTCATGGAAGGAATGATTAAGAGATTTGAAGAAAATAAGAAGTAAGTTCAAAAGAAAAGGGGAATGGAAAAAGAGCAAGGAGTACCCCAAACTTGCACATTGGAACCACAAATGTACAAACAGATACACAACAGACTTAGGATCTGATCCATTTTCTCTGTATCCCATGGAAGGCCTTCCTGAAATTTTTTCCCTTTTTGGGAAATATGGAAATAACCTAGGTATGTATCACTGAGCATGATATAACACATGCAAAACCTCAATTACTTTCCCTGACACAAAACAATTATTCAAAAATGGTGGCTCTTATTAAAACTGATATTGGCTAAACTACTCAAGATGCAATATTTTCTATTTTGGAAGAAATTTATGAATTTATTTTCAAATATTTGATAACTTTTATTATTTTAGAAGCAATATGAAGATATTTAAGGAAATGCCTCAAATTTGTTGAATTATATCTTTTTTTCATTCACTAATTTGGGACTTATATTTGTATAATTTCTGCTTTTCTCAAAATGTTAAGCACCTTAGTCTATCTAAGAACAAATATTAAATTTTCTACCTTAATATGCCATAAATAAATTGAGTAACACTTCATTTTGCAAGAGCGTAAAAGCACTTTGTGTATGACTGTTTTGAACCATGATTAATACATAAGGTTTATACAATCTTATAATATTTACAAATGGATTTTGCCATATATGATGAACTGCAGAGCTGTATGTTTTCTTAAAGTTGGAAAAGATAATTATTAGATCTCTTTAATGACAATATTTGAAGGTCTGACTTAGTGGCTATTTCAGAATTTCTTGTTTTGAATCTGTTCCTTTTAATCATATTGCTATATATATATATGGCCATTTCCTTGTTTTGAGTACTAGTGTTCTGGAAACTCTCAGTGTAGTCTTGTGATTTCTGGTCTCCTTGAGAATAGAATTTCATGTGATCATACCAGTATCCGTGTATGTTGACAGTTACAGTAATGATATGTCAACATTTTATGAATAGTTAGCTTTGAAAAATACTCACATGCCAGGATGTGGATTTTTCAAACAATTTAATGTGCTGCCATCTGACAGCAACATAGACCTTTGTAGAAAAATGTTTTCTTTTTTCTATATTGACCTATAGTGAAATGAAGATTTTACCAGTATGAAATTTCTGATAACTGGCTCCTTACTCATAGGACTAGAGAGCTAGACAGCTCATTTTCTCTCTGTCGCTCTGCCTCTCCATCTCTCTCTCACTCTGTCATCTATCTATCTATCTATCTATCTATCTATCTATCTATCTACCTATCTATCCATCCCTATCTCTCTTTCAAATACTTGTGTTGGTAGTATTGAATGATGATTCATAGTTCTTTCTTGACTTAGGACTTTGAAACCTTTGGTTTTAATAAAGTTCAAGATATTTTTTCTTCTCATAACAACTGGCATTACCTTGCATCTCTTCATAGAATTTATAGAAACTTTCAAAATAATTTCTGCCACTGAATAACAGCAGCAATACTTCTTATTGATAATCCCTTTCTAAAATCACATTTAGCTGTGCAGTTGGGTGTCTGCCATATCTTTAAGAAGCATTTGTGATTTTGGCAATCTCTTTGTCCTGTCTTTACTAGGCTTTATTCATATTCATTTTTTCACTGTTTTATTTTGAATGACAGGAGTAAGAAAACATGCGTGGTATCATTGAACAAAATGTTGTTGACCGTTATTACTGGCACATGTTAAAGGCGCTGAAACTAACAATTAAATTGGAGTGTACTGAGTATACTAATTTTTCCAAAATATGACTGCTCTTGAGGAGATGGATTTAAGTTTGTTATATTTTAAATAGCATGAATTATCAGATCCTAGCCATATAGTGAGTAGCCTTTTCTCTTAAAAATAGTCTTGTAGTCAAATCAATAAGAAGGCATAACAATTACAAATATAAATGCACCTAAAAAAACATCAGGACCCCAAAATATATGAAGGAAATTACATTATTAGAAATTATGTTATAATTAAAGGATAAAATACCCAGGAAAACAAAAATATTCTAAATGCATATGTATCTACCAACAGAGCTTCATTGTACGAACGAAAACTATCAATAGAATGGAAAGAATGAATAAGCTAATCTACATGAATATTTGGAGCCTATAGCACTCTTCCCTTATTAATCAATAAAATAAGTAGACAGAAATTTAAAGAAATAGAAGACCTGAGCAATAACAACCAGTTCAACATAATTGACATACGTAGACTACTTCACACAACAACAGAATACACTTTTTTTCAAGTGCACTTGGAATATCGAACATTGACCACATGAGTCAAAAAGGCTTTATCAAAATAAAAGAATTTAAATCATACAAAGTATTTTTTAGGAGAATATACATAAAATAGAAATGAATAGGAGGAAAACTTGGTGGAAAAAACAAATATCTGGAATTTGAACACCACATTTTCCAAAAATCCATATGTCAAAGGGATAATCACAGTGAATAGTAGGAAAACATTTAATTAAATGAAAATGAAACACAGCATATATGAGATGCAAGTAGAGTACTTACAAGGATATTTATAGTGCGATATATTAGAAAAGACAAAAAATCTCAAATAAAAGATATAAGTATCAGTTAAGAAACTTGAAAATGGATTGTAAATTAAACCTAGTGGGAGCAGAAGAAAAATAATAATAAAGATAAAAAGAGAAATCAATAAAATTAAAGACAGAAAAGCAAGAAAGAAAAAGAATAAAAGTTTGTTCATTGGAAAGATAAATAAAAGTGATAAACCCATACTTAGAATTATGAAGAAATGAAGAGATAAGTCAAAATTATAAACATCAGCAAAAAAAGAAGCGTTATTGCTACAGACATACTGTAATTTTTAGACTAATAATGAAATACTATGAACAAGTCTGCATCCATAATTTCAACAGTTTCTATTAAATGAACAAAGTTCTTGAAGAGACAAACCATGAAAGCCTAATCAAGAAGAAATAGATAATCTGAAGAGTCCTATATCTATTAAGAGCTATAGTGGAGAGCCTTTCAAAAAAAGCAAGCAAAGACCAGCTGGCTCCACTGGAGAATTCTTTCAAATATTTAAGAAAGAAATATTATCAATTATATACAAAATATTAAAGAATATTAAAGTAGAGTGACTACATCTCAATTTTCTTTATGAGGCCAACCTTTTTCTAATATCCAGACCAGTTAAAACATTATCGGGAAACTATAGACACATCTTATGAACATAGATGCAAAATCCTCAGTAAAATGCTATCAAACTGAATCAAACAATATACAAAATGTGTAAAAATATTATCAACAAGTGAACTTTGTCCTAGATATGAAAGATTCACTTAATATTTGAAAATCAATTTAACTCATAATCTCAACAATCTAAAAAAGTAAAACCATGAGGTCATCTCAACTGATGCAAAAAAAAACCTTTAACAAAATTTATCATCCATTCATGATGAAAAGTCTTGACAAAATAGAAATAGAGGGGCTTTTCTAGTCAGATAACAATGATTCAATGGAAAATCTACATTTAAAGCCAAAGTCTGAATACTATATATTATGATTCAAAACAAAGCAAGGATCTTTATTCACCCCACTTTTATTCAACATCTTGTTGATGATCTTAGCTAATACAATGAGGCTTGAATAAGAAATTTTAAAAGTTATTCAGATTGGAGATAAAGAGGTAAAACTGATTTGAGTGTGAACAACATGATTTTCTTTTTTTTATAAATGCTCTTAAATAATTTTTAAAAACCTAACTAATAAGGAAGTTTAGCAAGGATGCAGTATACAATGTCAGTATTCAAAATCAACCAGTCTCTATTTGGGAACAATTGGAAATGGAAATGCAAAATCAGAGCCATTTACAATAGCAACAAAATATGAAATGACTAGTATAACTTAACAAAGTGGATTTTATTTGTGCAAATTCTATATTCTGAAAATGGCAAAATACTAGTGAAATAAATCAAAGTAACCTCTCTAAAAAGACAGTATACCAATTTCATGGATTAGAAGATGGAATATAGGTAAGATGTCAAATCGTGCCAGGCTGATCAATATATCTGATCAATCAGATTTGTTTTAGAGTCAATACAAACCAGTAACATCCCAGTAGCATATTTTCTAAAAATTAATAGGCTTTAAAACTTTTGTGGAAATGCAAAGGAACTAAATTTTGAGAAAGAAGAACAAAGTGTAAAACTCATACTACCTAAAGACTTACTGTAACACCACAGTAATCAAGACAGTATGGAATTGGAGAAAGAACAGAAAAATATACCTATAGGACAGAATACAGATCACAGAAATAAACCTAAGAATATACGATAAATTTATTTTAACAATGTCGAGAATATAATTTAATGGAAAAAGGATATTTTTTGCAAAAGATGGTGATGGAAAATTTTTGTATGCATATGCAAAAATTTTTTAAATGAGAACTGCAACTTATACAAGACTCAAAGTTGGATCAAAGACCTAAATGTAAAATGCAAACTATCAATTTTAGAAGAAACATTGGAAAAATCTTTGTGACTTTGGTTTAGAATATATTCTTTAGATATGGCACCAAACCATGATATGTTAATCATTGGATAAATTAGTTTTTATCAAAATTAAGAATAGCTGCTTTTCAAATACACTGTAAAGATAATGAAAAAGACAGAAGCACATTTTGAGAGAAAATATTTGAAGGTCACATATATGATAAAGAAATTGTATCCAGAATATGTCAGGAATTCTCAAAAAAAAACAATAATTAATGGGAAAAGATTTGAACAGACACTTCATCAAAGAAAATACAAGGATGGTATATAAGCGCAAGAAAAGATACTTGTGAAAACATCGCTTACCATTAGTGAAATGCAAATTAAAGTTACAGCGATATACCACTATGCACTCGCTGGAATAGCTAAAATGAAAGATTGACAATATCAAGTGGTGGTGAGGATATGGAACAACTGGAATTCATACATTTATGATCATAATAAAAATATTACACCCATTTGGAGAAAGTTTTGGCAGTTTCTAATGAAGTTAACATAAACTTATCGTATGATCCTGCAATTACACTTTTAGGTATTTATCTAAGTGAAATGAAAACCAATGTTAAATGCAAAAATATGTTTGTGAATGTTTAGAGTGATTTTATCCATAATTGCCAAAAGGTAGAAATAGTAAATGTCCCTCAACTTAGGAATGCATAAACAAAATGTGATATGTGATATATCCATATAATGGAATGATACCGAACAATAAAAAGGAATGAGCTACTGATGGATGCAACAAAATGGATGAATATCAAATATATTATTTTAAGTGAAAGAAACCAGACTGCAGAGGCTCCATACTATATGTTTTATATGAACTTTTGAAAATGGCCATATAAAGCAGAAAACAAATCAGTGGTGGAAATGAGTTGTTGGTTCAGGAATGATTTCAAAGGAGCAAGTTGTGGAGTTATTCTGGGGTGATGGAACTGTCCTATAACTTCATTATGATGGTGATTACGTGAGTTACGTTTCTGTCACAATTTTCAGAACCATACACTAAAAAAGGGTGAATTTTGCTGTATCTAAATTACACCTTAACAAAAGTATGTTTGGTATAGCACAGAACACAAAATAGGATTCTTGTAAATTGCAGTTGATTGACTCCATTGTGTTATTCTTCATTATAAAATTTTATTAATTGAAACATGAGAACTATCATACACCTGAAATAAAGTCATACCCAACGTGATCAAATGCAAACCCTATACATGCCCACTGTGCTCTGGTTCTTTACATTAAACTCTCCTCCCTTTCTTCAGTTACCAGGATTAAGACTAGTTTTTCATGAGTCTTTGATATATAACAGCTATTTCCTCTAAATGGACAGATTGACAATCATTTCCCCTGTTATCTCCATGACAAATGCAGTCTCTAATAATGTCTGCTCTCATGAAAACCTCAGTCTCTTAATGTCCTGCCTACTCTGTTTCATGGTCAGCTGGTAAATGAATCCTTTCTGATGATCCAGAGGCCATTTGTGGCACCATCAAATCTATAGAAAGGAACCCTGAACACATTAATTATGAGGACTTTGGCCATAGCTTTCCATGCTCTCCCACTGCCCATGATCTTATTCATTATTCACATTCACACATCTTATGATGCAGTGCCCTTGTTATTCCAGGGAACATAGATAGAAATGAACTCCTTTCATCTTACTGCTCTCTCCCCGCAGACCTTCCTGGTGACATCTCAAAGGGCTGTGATGAAAGCATAACATCAACAGATTTCAAACCTCAGGATGAAAATCATCAACACTAACAAAGCTTTTTTCAAGAAACCTCAAATAGAATAAAACTGATTTCACAAACTGAAGACATTTTACTTTTCCACAATCTCCTTGCTTCATTGACACCTCTTATCACATGTGTTTTAAATGGCTTTGGCTTTTAATTACTGTATAGCTTTGAACATCTGAGGACTACAGTCTCAGTTCTCTCTAGCAGGAATTTCCTGATGGACAGCTCATTGGGAGAACTGGCTATGAGATTTACCACACTAAATATCTAAGGTTTCTGAGTACTTTGGTGAATCTTGGAGCCTGACTACTGCCTGAAAACCTTGCCAAATAGAATACATTACATGATGCCTCTCATGACCCCAAAGGTGTGAACATTTGATCAAAGTTTTGTTGTACACATAACATTAGTGTGGTTTCTCTCCAGGATGTATATTCTGTTGTCTCTTAAGGTTTGAGGAGTACTTAAGGGCTTTGCAACATTCCTTACATTTGTAAGGTCTTTCTCCAGTATGAATTCTCTTACCAGAATATGTATTCTGATGTTTAGAGAGGTGTGAGCATGCTTAAAGGTTTTGCTACATGTGTTACATTTGCAAAGTTTCTCCCCACTATAGATTCCCCACTATGCTTCTAGAGGTCAAACCATTCCCTCAAGGCCTGTCCA
Source organism: Dasypus novemcinctus (assembly GCF_030445035.2). Classification (NCBI taxonomy): domain Eukaryota; kingdom Metazoa; phylum Chordata; class Mammalia; order Cingulata; family Dasypodidae; genus Dasypus; species Dasypus novemcinctus. The sequence goes on from NC_080694.1 coordinate 41,248,276, forward strand.
CCTCCAATTCATCTGTATGGTTTCTCTCCTGTGTGAATTGTCTCGTGTATTGAAAGGCGTGAACGTAGAGTAAAAGCTTTTCCACAGTCTTTACATTTGTAAGGTTTCTCTCCAGTATGAGTTCTCCAGTGACCTGTAAGGTCTAAATTTTGACTATAGGCCTTGTCACATACATTACATTTATATGGTTTCTTTCATGTCTTGTGAAGTTTGAGAAATGGTGAAAGGTTTTGCCACACTTATTACATTTGTAAGGTCGCTACTCAGAATGAATTCTATGATGATTAGCAAGCATTAAGGACTGGTTAAAAGCCTTACCACGTTCATTACATTTATAAGGTTTGTCTCCAAAGTGATTTGTATCCTGTTGTGCAAGCAATGAATGATGCATGAAAACTTTTCCATATTTATTGCACATGTTGGTTTTGACACTAGGAGGAAATCTTTGAAGTGGGAAAACCGAGAAACAATTTTTGATACACTTCTCAACTTGATTACGTTTATAAATTTTCTCTTCAGTTTGAAATCTCTGCATTTCGGCCAGATGTGACTGAAATCCTAGTCTACATTCAAAACCATCTGTCATACTTGTTCCCTGCATCATCTATGTTACTTTTTAGTTTCAATGAATTCCTTAAAAGTGACTTCTTATGTTTGGAATATTGATATGAACTTTTTCTAACAAAAACACTCTGTTTTAGAGGGAAGTTATGAGAGGATTTGATATACTGTTGATCTTTTCTACAAGTGAAACTTTTTTTGGGGTCCTAAGCACTCCTTTGCAATTTCTTTTGCCTTATCCCCACTGACTCTCAAATCCATGCATATCTTCCCAGAGTTCCCTGGAGTCAAAATCCTCGATGCCATGGCTTTCCTGGCTTTCCAATTTCACTGGTTGGCATAATTCTCACTTATTAATGTCCTCTCTTAGTAGTAATTCCCTGATGGCACATTTTTCAGAGAGATCCACAGAGACCAGCCTCCTATAGTTCTCCATCATCATGTCCCTGGACAAAGCCCTCTGCTCAGGGTTTGTATTCCCATTCCTCTTGAGAGAATTCTATGGCCACATCCTGAAATGTCAATAGTCTCTGGGACAGAGACATTCCCAACACTTCTTTCTCAAGTAAGCTTCTGAGCTTCTTTTTCAGGCAAGACTGTCTTGAGAAGTCAACCCTGTACTTTCTTGTTGTGGAGCACTATGAGAGGGTACAATGAGGCTTGGCCGATGGCCACTGCCATCTTGTCTCCCGTCCGTAGGGTCAGTTCGGGATCAGGAGCATGCGCAGAGAAGTTCCATTGTGTTTTCCTTGTGACAAATCATGAGCTCACATTAATGAATAATAAAGGTTTGCTGTATCTACAAAGTTCCTTATCATATAATAAAGCCAATACCTATTACTGATTGAAAATTTACTATTTGGAGGAATGCTTTCATTTAGGCACTTTATGTATAAGTTAGTCTGTTAAGTGTTGAGATGTAATGGTGTCAGATTGGAATGGCAAACAAATTTACTAACCATTATGATTTGTTTGAGCTTCCCTTTTTTTTTCCAGGGAGTTGAAGACATGGTGGTTAACTGAAGCAAGCTGACATACCAATAATCCTTTGCTATGGTGATTAAAGCTCCTGCCCCAGCCTGAGAGGAAGATCTGTGACAGAGTCCTAGCTGACACCAGCAAGGCCTGCTGACATTCACTAGAAGGCTGCAATCTTACATCCATATCTGGCTTGCTGATTAACAAACTGGGCCTCAAGGACAGCCCCCCCCAAAGAGCTCCCCGTAGCCCCCGTAGTCCATACAGCTCATAGAACACACTCACTAACCATAATTCATGTTCCCTTTATCCCTCCCGGTTCTCCCTCACCCCTCCTTTGTCTCAAGCAGCCATATAAGCTGCTCCCCCAGCTCACCCCTTGAAACAGAAACCTCTTGATGCTACTCCTGCACTGATGCAAGTTCAGCTCAACACACTTGTTCTGCACATCCTTTTTAAAGTCTGTTTTATTTTCAGCACAACAATGGTGAGCAACACAGGTACACTTCCTACCTTCCATGGAGTGAGACTCTCTTGGTGGAGTCCATTATTAGCCAAATGACCATGCAAATAAACAAAAGCTGCTAAAAGTACTATGATGATAAAGATACTTGGGATTGTAAGTTTATAAGCAGAAAGGATTTACCTATTCTGGGGGATTAGAGAAGGCAACCCTGAGGAATTAAGCTATGAGCTGAGATCTGGAGTAGGGATAAACAATAACTTGATAAAATGCAAGGGAAAGTAGTGGAGGCTAAAGAAGCAGCATATTCAGCTGGCCTTGTGAAGAAAGGGCTGTATGCAGCTGGAGGGCTCAGGACAAGGGCCACGGGTGCACAAGACAAAGGAGCGAAGGGACGGCAGTGGCTTGGCCAAAGACGTGGCAAACGTCTTTAAAAAAGTATTTCAGTCTTTATTTTGAGAATAATTGAAAGCTTTTGAAGGGGTTAAGAGGAAAAGGGAATGTAGGTGAATGGGTGAGTGATAGAAATTCAGAAATGTATTTTTAAAAGATAACTATGAAAGCGCTGAATTGCATATTTGAATGTGGTTAAAGGGGGAAATTTTAGGTTGTGTATACGTTATTAGAATGAATTAAAATATAAAATCCGTGCAACTGCACAGCACAATGAACCCTAAGTTAAACCATGGACTACAGTTAATAGTACAATTATAAAAATGTGCTTTCATCAGTTGTAACAACAGCAACAAGAATATCACTCTTGCTGAAGAGGAGTATCCAGGCGAGAGACTATGATAGCATGGACAACACCTGCAGGGAAAACAATAAGAAAAGGGTAATTGAGTGATATGTGAGATGTAAAATCTATGGGATCAGGTGAAACATGGGACATGGGGTGAGGGGGAGAAAGTCTCCGGGATAATTTATTGGCTTCTGTCTTTCCAAATCAGATGGCCGTCTTCTCCATTCACAACATCAGGGGTCACTTGGTATAAGTCCATGTTTGTCAGGAAAGATCATGGTTTAATTAATTTACTCATTCATACTAAAATGCTTTATTGCATGCCATGTGCTCTATAAGAACAAAAAAGGATGGGATTTTTATTCTCAGATTTGTTATTCCCTCACTCTTATTTTTCCCAAATTACATTTAAGCCCATGATTCTATTGTATGGTAAGTCAATGTGTATTTAAAGTAGATCCATTTCCCTTTAAAAGATGAATGATATGTGAGTTGATTGCAGTACTACAATATTTCATAGGATAGCCAATCTTTGCAGGTTTCTTTGAACAATTGTGTGACCCAAATAACTCCTTACATATGGCCTAATTCAGCTGGGTATGGAGCAACCCTGGGTGGAACTGGAACATAATTGCATGGTGGTTTAATTTATTCAAGTACATATAATACTTGCTGTTTTCAATAGGCACTGTTCATTTAATCCATGATATATCGCCAAAAAAGTTTAAAATCTTATTTGTAGAAAAGTTCATATTAATAAATTATAGAATAACATGGAAATAACAAGTCATGTCTTGTATTTTTTTTCCATCAGTTTCTTCAGCTCCATCTTCTACAAACCTCATTTTATCCCTTTTAAGCATATCACCTTAGACAAAATTGTCTTTTAGGAAGCTTAAATATAGCTGGAGGCAAAGAAGTCACCTGTCTCCTTTTATCTCCTCTCACATCATCTTAACCCCAACCAAAAATGTATACATGAGTATGTATGTATATGTATATATGTAAATGTATGTGTATTTATATATACATATATGTATGAAAAGCACATCTGTGTATTTCTGTGTATGTGTATATATATATACACACATACGTTGAGAGAGTAAAAGAGAGACTAAAATGAATTACAACAGTTGCCTTATTATACATAAATATAATTTGCCCCTTTATTCAGGTAGTGGTAGGGAAAAGAGAAAAGTGCAGCCCCACCAGCTTTATTGATTACATATGCTTATGATTTTGCAAAGTATCTCCCTTTTCTTTCTCTGACTCAGTTTCCAGATAGCAGTCCACTGTAGCATTCTGCTCCACAAACCCAAGCCCAAGACACGGGCCATTTCTTTGTTTTGCTGTTCTTTGTGAATACTTATGTTTCCAGAAGAAACTAGACATTATAATATTCCTGTCTGAAATTCAGTTGGAACTGAATACAATGATGGGAGAGTGTACCTGTTGCCCCCACATATAGACACCAAAAAAACCACCCACACAAACTTGTCCTGCTCCCCGCAAATGCCGGAGCCAGAAAATTCCCAACCTACAGCACTCCTCCACTTACCCTGCACTCACCCCAAATTGGCAGGTTCCTTATGACCCTGAGGTACCATTCACAGAGCAAATTAAGGTAAAGAGCAGATGCTTCAGGCAGATATATCATGATGGTGGCTCTTGCCACAATAATTAAATCCGTTATTCCTTTGAGGTGAGTGGAAGTAAGAGCTTTGGCCTGATAGATGAGTCAGATACCGTGTTTTTGAACCTTCCTTTACCTTTTGTAGCAATAGCTGGATTACCTATGGAGGTTATTTCCATTCCAAAATTAAACCACTGGATGCAGGCAATCATCATCACCATCACAGTGATAACATAACAACCAATCTAATTGGATTCTGAAAAACCCATTTATGTTATATTCACAATGCAATTTGAATATTTGAACACTGATTAGATATTTGAAGAAATTAAGGAATTATTACTATTTGGGGAATGAATTTTTAATTTTTAATTGAATCTGAGTGATAAGTTCCTAGGGGTATATTATATTATTCTTTGTACTGATCTGAAAAGTTTCAAAATAGAATGTAAAAAAAAAAAATCACAACTGTCATTTATTCAGCATATATTTTAAATCACTCACTTTACATTTATTATCCCATTTAATCTTGACAGTTACTAGACTGGTGTTTTTTTTATTGGTCCCATGTTAGAGAGAGATTGCTGAAAGCAAAAGAGTTGGGTCACATATGCGGTAAAGAAGAGCAACTCAATGCCCATCTCATTCCACATCCTGCACTCTTCCCACTACAAAAGACTGGAAATAAATCTGGGACCTTTTCTTTGGCACAATAACCTCATAGTGATACTCATGACATTTGCCCATTGGTTTGTATTCCTGGATACTATTTACTTCTCTGATGATACTTTCAAACTGTCTCTTTATAAATGCCTGCAACTTCCCATCTAACCCTCCCCACCCGCACATGGTCCCCCAACAATTAACATCCTAAGTGACTGTGGTACATTTGTTACAATTGATGAGCTAATATAAAAGCATTGCTGCTAACCAAGGACTGTGGTTAGCATTATGGTTTACCTTTTGAACTGTATGTTTATAGGCTTTGACAAAAGTCTAGTGTCATGTATCGGTCACTGCAGTATCTACTGAACATTACCAATGGCCCGAAGATGACCTGTGTTCCACCTATTCCTCACAAACTCTCTGAACCACTATCTTTCTATCAATGCTACAAGTTCTTCCATTAACACATGATAATGCCTGCAATAAAAATATATCTACTTTGGGCCTATGGTTACAAAAAAAAAATGTCTGCAACTATAAAACACCAGAGTAACTAGTCTCATTGGCAAAGATGATTAAACTATTAGCTAGAACTGCTGTTTTCCTTTCCTCTTATTTTCCTTTTCTGCATAGTGTAGGATTTTTTAAAAAGTTATTGAGTGGTTGATATTGCTTGGCAGAATTTTTTTTTTTTTTTTACTTTTTAATAAGTAAGTGCCATGTAGTTACTAATGGGCTACTTTGCCCTTTTTTTTTTTTTACTTTTAAAAAAATATATTTTATTGTTAGAGAAGTTGTGCGCTTACAAAAAAATCATTCATAACATGCACAATTCCCATACATCACCCTTCCACCTTTGCATTGTTGTGGAACATTTGTTATAGATTATGAAAGAACATCATCAAAATATTACTACTAAGTATGGTCCATAGCGTACCATACATTCGGTGTATTTCTTCCATACATATTTAGCCCATTTTTAAAGACCACTTCAATTACTACCTGCTTTATACTGATTGGTCTGTTAGCTCTTATTGCATCCTGGGTACCACAAGATCCCATCACTTGTTTCCTTAATCACTTTTGAAGGTAGGAAGAGCCTCAGCTGGGGATGGGAGTAAGATTTGAGGTGGCTGCTAAAGTTCTTTACCTGGGGCAGGTCAATTTAACCCATCTCTGCTTCATTTTGCAAAACTGTGAACTAAACAGCTTTGGGGTAGACCATTCTGAAGTCCCTTTCAGTTATATGTTTTCCCCTTGTGGTTATCTTACAGCCTTGTTCCTTAAAATAAATGTTCCTTTATCCTCATCTTCCATTCTCTATAGGGACAATCCAGTTAGCCCCTAAATTACTTGATTACCAATATAAAGACCAATTGGAATAGGTACCAATGAAGGTGGAGCTTCTGATTAACTTCTTCAGGGCAATGGAAGTTTTACCCTAGCGTGATAGCGTAGCCAATAGCTGCAGAAAATAAAAAGAGCACTGCTGTGTGCGCTGCAATATGGATTCTGACAAGTTGGCTTGAGAAGTCTGATTAGGAATGCAGGTGCCTGTGCTGTTATTAGTATTTGATGCGTTTCTTAAGGATGTTTGAATATATTTGTTTAGATGGATGGTTTGTATATATGTCGTTCAAGTCAGTACTATAATGGCAAAACTGTTGTGTCATCTCTTATTTCCAATTCCTCAGATTCATGCAGTTACCCCAGAAGCCATTTTAGGAGCACTACTCCCTAAAGGAAGAGTTGTAGAGGAACCTGCCTTTACAGGTCATTAGTTACCTTCTGCATCACATTACCTCAGTTATTTTCAGATAATCTCACTAATTCGGTATTCAGGGTAATTTCTAAATAATTTAGTCCCTATTGTATTTGGATTTCTAAATTCAGACCTTTAAGGAAGTACACAGGGAAATCTCAGAAAAGGGAAAATCGACGGCTTGTGCCAAACAATCTCCCATTCTGAAATACAAGGTAGTTGACCTAGTGTCAATCTTTTCTCCCCCTGTATGTTTAAGCCAGAAAAATAACTTAACATTTTTTATATTTAACTCTTAAATAGTTTTACTAAATTTAAAAAAATCCAGGTAATTGGCTTCTACAATGCAATACACCCTTGAAAAATGACATAGGTGGCAACTTCTAGGATGTTGCTTAGAAGGAGGTCAACCTAGCTGTGCTGGGAAGAGGAGGGTGCCTTCTTTCCTACAATCCCTATATTTGGGCAATATGAAATAGAGAAGACTTTTCCTCTTGTCATAGAGGGATAGCCCTCACAGGGTCTTAAGGAAGGAGAATCAAGAAGTTAGAAACATTCATATACACCCATGGAGATCCCCAGTGTTCAACTATTCCTTGGGTTCTTGATGCAAAATATTATACATCTGCTCAAGGGAATGCTTGAGAGAGTGTATGGCTTATTTGATTTCTTTCTTCTTGACTACTGTCCTTTAAAGCCCTTATTATTCTTTAACAAAACTTCTAAATATGAGTTAACTCTTATTTTCCTTGTGAAGCCCAATACATGTTTTAAATTTAACTTCACCAATAATCAAGAAGTTGCTCTAGTTGTCCATTTTCATCTAAAACAATGATGGCAACAACAAAGCAAACAGACAAAAAATACAAATATTTAATCTCTCAAACCATCTTCCAGGTCAGTCCTGCTTTCCTCTTAATACAGCATTTTTACTTTCACAAAATGTAATATGGGTGCCATAAAATAATGGCTGTTGAATCTATCAAGTATGTGAGGGTCCAAATGTAAGAAAACTAACTGAAACATAAAGGTGAATGTGTAAATTAGAAAGAATTTTTCTTTTCTTAGGCTCCCCCATCGCACAACACCTTTTTCTCTCCACCTGCCTCACATACGAGAGCAAAGCATATGGCAAGAGTCTCTGTAAAGGTAAATTTTTTGTAAAAACAATTTTAGGGAATAAGAATGAAGCCCTGAGAAGTATGAAGCAGAGAAGGAAATAAAGCCAATGTGAAGGTATGCTACCAAATATGTGTTTGGACAAACTCACCAGAACCTTCTAAGAAGCTATGGAGAAGGTACCTCTTGAGAAATGAGGGGTGAGGATTTATCCACTGCCTCAGATCTCCTACTGTCAGGATTCCCCGTGAAGCATTAACATCCTCACACCTCCTGAATTCACATGTATGAATACTGAGTAGGTTTCCATAGACAATTCCAATCATGACTTCAGAGCAATCCCGAAGTACAAAGCTAGAGGTACACAGTGTAGCAAAGCAAGTCACTGTCAGATTATAATCACACTCAGTTGGTTTCCACAGCAGTGACTGGAGTACAAGATGGGTTGCAAAAATGTCCAATGCATCCCTTATATATTTCAGATTATTTTGTGTCCTTCACCAAGTCAAACCTGTCTCTGATGCTTCATGTGGTAGCCAGCTGCAAGCTCTGAAAAGATTTAGGATTAGTGGAACAAGTTGCAGTCTCTCAGGCTGCAACTGGTCCAGGAATCTTAACTGAGATAGAATATCTCACTTCTCCACCATCTGATTTTCTCTATTCTCATTCAGTTTTCACCTGGTTTAGGTTACTTGCTTGGTGGAGTTAGCCAAACCTTGATCTATAAGGGACTAAGCCCTTATTTGCCTTACACTACTTGTTACTATGATTGCTACAATTGCCTATACTCACTTACCAGTGGACACAGAGAGCCCAAATCCACCTTAGCCAGTCTGTGAGGTTCCAGATTTACTCCTTCCTGTCCCCGTGATGTTGCAGTACATTTAGCTCCTCATGGTAGTCAGAGTTAATTACCTTGAACAGTTTAGTGATTCCTGCCTTTGCTTGTTGACTCACAGGCATGAGCTGCTCAAAGTAACCGTGTAGTAGTCACAGCTTTAAGTCAGTTGGAAGCCTTACTTTCTATCCTAGTGGAAGTGATTCTTGTGGACAATTGGACATAATGACAGGGCCTGGGTGTCCATAGATGTGAAACACAGATTCTGAAACTGGCTTCTTAGAAATTATAGTGAGAAAGGCTAATCCTGCTCCACTCCTTGGTTTCAGGACCCATATATTACAGCAATTAGCATCCTGTATCAGCTGCTGTTTAAATATATATACTGCCTTCTGAAGCACAGCACCCAAATTCCCAGTGTAGTTTCCAAGCAGGTATCTCTGTTATCTTTAATTGGCCAGTCCCTTATTCTATCAGACTGGCTGCTTCCAAGTGATGTGTTAAACTGTGGGGCCAATGAATACTGTGTCCATGTGCTAGTGACCTTAATAGTGATCCTTAAAATGGTTCTTTTTGTTTGGGACAATGTTGTAAGATGTATCATGCTAGTACATCAGACATTTTTAAGTCTGTGGATAACGAGGTAAACACAAATCCAGAGTTGCCTTAAATTCTGATTAGGATATTTCACTGATGCCAGAGGAATGGGGTTCCCTACCATTACATATTAAACTTCTACCAAGTGGCCTCATCTTTTCTTCAAGGGATGTGGTCACACAGAGGACTTAGCATCAGTCTTTGTTGGTGGGCTCATCTTTCAGGCATGGCTCTAGCTAAACCATGATTTATTAGAGAGCCTGCACTGTTAAGCAGATGCATGTCTATCCATCCACATCTCCATGGCTACTTGATCATGGGCACATTGTTCTAGCAATGCAATAGCTGCAAGTGATACTTGGGTATTGAGTGTCTCCTCTTCATAAACTCTTCTAGAAGATCTAATTAGACAGAGGAGCTTTGGACCAACTCCCAAAAGTCAATCCACATGACTTCCCTAAAATTCCTTGTTTCTGACCTTCTAGCATTGCTCCTTCCATCTCTACGATCAGCCATTTATCCTGCCCAGGGTTCATATTTATCTGTACTTCAGTTATTTTGTTCAACATTCAAAGTGAAAGACCAAATACATTTCTTGCATTAGAATAATTCCCTTTCATCTCCGTCCTTTATACTTCACATGGAACTACATGTAGCAGGGATCCTTTTTGGCTAGCTTGCATATATCTAACAGACCCATCCTTGAAACATGTCTGATAGTTATGCTTCTTGTTCAGTATTTTCAAGTGAGGTCAGAAATGTGACGTGAACTAGAGGTATCATGGGAAAAAGGGTGATATGATGGAAGCCTGAACCACCAGTTCCTGTAATTTTGCTTTGTTTTCTGGGTCTGCAATAAGCTGATTCTGATTGTATACTGTACAATGAATGGATCGCTATGGTTCCTGACTCAGATAAAACCCAACTCAGTATGGGTTGCTCTGGTTACATAGTTATTGATGACCTTTGATAAGGCACTTAGTTTCCACTAGAGCTCAGTAGCATATCAGGAGCCTTTTTGTAATGATGATATGTGTCTTCTCTTTATATATGGTATAATTCAATGAAATACTTGAAAAATATTCAAGATCCCCACTAAGATCTATGCCTTAGTACAGACATGGAGTAACAGACCATCTTTACCTTAGAGGGGATTTCTCAATATGTGTTCTAGACCATAAAATCCCTAAAACCACTGATACTGAAGACTCATAGCTTTTGGTTATATATGGTTAATTTTCCACCAATGGTACACATGATTAGCACATGCAAAGTACCTGCCTTTACTTTCTCACTCTGGGGTGGGGAGAGCAGCATCAGAGGTTTCCTCTTGGTCCTTCCTACCACTGTGATTCATACTATACAGGTTAGGAAACATTGTGTGGGTCCTACTAGCTGCTAAGCATACTCATCTCATTGTGTTCTCAGAGACCAAAAGAAACCACAGGAGACTTTAAAAAATACTGATCCTTGGTTAACACACAAAAACCGTGATGTAGTTGGTATAGGATATAATCTGAGTATTAGGATGTTTTAAAGTTCCTGAAGTGATTTTAACAGGCAGCAAAGTTTGGGAGCAATTGCTCTATATCCATTGGACTCACAGTGAGAGGGTCTTGGTCTGGTACTCTATTTGCCACCTAGTCCTCATAAGCACCATTCTAACTGGACAACCATGATGGCAGGTCAGTTTCCCTGTATCAGACATAGTCAGGTCATGCATTTCCTCTGTGCATGCTACTTTGGGGGCAGTTTGCAAAGCTCTACCTTAAAGGGACCCAGGGTTTCATTTAACCAATGAGATTCTGGCATCTGTAAAATTGTTTAGATCTAAAACAAGGCAAAGATTTGAAATTGTTCATTGTACCAGATTATGTCAGTCTTCTGTCTTCTACTTCTTGATTTCTTGTTTTTGATTAAGCAAGTTGAATAATACTTTAGTAGGCTGTCCATCTATCTTTTCCCTAGGAACCCCACGGTCTATTAGCCATCAACAGAGATCCCTCAGGGCCAAGACAACCTCTGTGCCCATTTCACTCATTATGTGGACTTTGAGTCTGTGAATGCCACCACCTGGTTTTTCCTGGTGGTTTTTCCATGATGTTAAGGAGCCCAGTTACATGTCAGTATCTCTTATTGTCTGCAGCAATCAACGAAGAACTGCTACTGAGCTTCTCAATATTCTGGTGCCCCCTTGCTAGTAAGTTGCTTATGTTTTTAGTGATGGGAGTGGACTTCAGGTCCTCCCATGGAACAAAATCAGGTGGTGGGTCGACTTACAGAATAAATCCATTATAACATTCCTGCCTCCTGATTCTCAATACTCTGACAAGACAGGTGGCAGTATCTCCTCATTTATTGTTGACTGCTGGTGGCTCACATTTCAAGGAGAGATCCTCAAATTGTATTAGACTCAGCCTCCTGTGTGTCTGCGGGGAAGTTAAACTCAGAGTCATAAGAGCAGGCTCCCGTATCAATAAATTCTTTCCCATTCACTCTTATATTTCACATGCCTGCATTCTACCTCAAGAGCCACTCCCCAGTGCCAGTGGAACATATTAGCCATATTCTACAATTCCTTTATTGTTTTGATATTTCCTTACAGAACAGGACTGTATTTTCCTCTTTGGCCTATCCTGAAACCTGACTCTAGTTATTGAACTATAGGTCATAGATAGAGGTGAACCTGGAGTTGAAGAGGATAAAGCACCTTCACCTTGAGAGGCACCTGTCTCAGGTGAGGTGTTTACAGGGACTCCAGCTCTGATTATCCAACAAGGAACTTTCAGTGGAACCTAGGGTCCTTATCCCAAGTGTTCCCATCCAGGTGTCAGGTGTCTTTTCTTATACTGTCGCTTTCATGTAGGATTCCTGTTGGGTCATTTATTCACATTATTAGCTTTCTTACCCTTACAATTAAATCTGAAGTCTGATTTCCAGCAGTCTCCCCACAGCTGCAGGAGATGAAGACATCTTTAAACAGGGTGAAGGCCTTCTGGCTTTAATAGCATGTCTTAAATTGGTGGTAATTAGACAAGAACCTGTCATTTCAATTTTCCAAGACTTCTAAGGCAGTTAACCAAAGACAACCAACTCCAAAATCCCTGTATTTGCCATAGAGTCCAAATTGTTCAATACCAACCATTGGTTAACTTCTACCTGCAACTCTACTAACCCCCCACTGGTGAAAGTCCTAGAAATTGAAATGCTACTGAATGCCAGGGCTTATGTCCACTGGCGTATCACCAGAAATGTCATCCTTATTGCCATAGGGCCAGAGAGTATTCCAGGTCTGGAATCTCCTCCTGAAGATCTGCTTTCTAGGACATTTCTGGTACTGATTTTCTTAGCATTGTACTTCCCTCCCAAACAGCCTGAGATATGAGCTCATGTGCAGGTAGTTTGAGACATGATCACAGGGCACAGGAGAGGGGAACCAGGAGAAAGAAACGGGAAAGAAGGAAAGCCAACACTGCATTATTGGGTTGGACTCTGTTGAGACAATGAAGGTTAATTCCACTAAGACCCTTTGAAAAACTGTATAGAATAATTCTCAAACTTGTGTTCCTCAAGGATAGAAAGGTAGTTGAGAAACAGAGTTCCCTCAACTGATAGAGTATCCACCTACCTTATGGGAGGTCCAGGGTTCAAACCCAGGGCCTCCTGACCCATGTGATGAGCTGGCTCATGTGCAGTGCTGATACGCACAAGGAGTGCCATGCCACACAGAGGTGTGCCCTGCATAGGGGAGCCCCACGTGCAGTGAGTGCGCCCCAAGAGGAGAGCTGCCCAGTGCGAAAGAAAGTGCAGCCTGCCCAGGAGTGGCACAGCACACACAGAGAGCTGATGCAGCAAGATAATGCAACAAAAAGAGACAAGATTCCCAGTACCACCTGACAAGAATGCAAGTGGACAAAGAACACACAGAGAATGGACACAGAGAGCAGACAATTTGGGGGGGCTGACAGGGGGAAGGGGAGAGAAATAAACAAACAAATATATAAATAAATAACAAATCTTTAAAAAAAAATAAAGGTAAGGCAATTATCTACCTGAGCCTTTCCCCATTGCTCATGATTGCTCCATGGACTATAAAATCTGCATCACTTCTGGTTTGTGCCAGTATGAATTTAGTGAGCTTCTGCAGGATTCCTTTACCACGAAGTCAGAGAAATCTTGATGTAGAAAGAACAACTGAGGTGAGATTTAAAAGGCATGCTAGAGTATTGGTTGAAATAAAAAGTGAGTCAGGATGATGAGAGGTGGTCTGATTCATTGGTAAATTGTGTTTTGTATTTATATGTTCGTATTTACAAAATGTACTTACGCTGACCAATGAAAATTAGAAGATTCTCTTTGACATCTTTCAAAGATGCATATTTTCAATCCCTCATTATGGTCTGATATACCACCAATTTGTGTAAATTAAGTTTCTGTGACTGGTGTGTATATATATGTGTGTGTAAATAGGTTAGCTAATTATTCTAGACCTTCAAGTCAATAGGAATAGAATCACAAAATGTTAAATCTTAAATCTAGCAAATCTGTGCTTAATACTTTTTTTATATATATAAAAGAGGAAAATAGAATTCATAGAGTTAGAGAGATTGCCCTATAATCACACATTAAATTAGTGTCAGGTCCAGGAGAATAACCCTGGCCATTTGGCTCCCCACATGATCTTTTTTCCACTATTTCATGTCATCTTTTATACACAGAATATGGCTGCATAGTTACAGATAGAACCATACCAACACTATTTAACTGTCACTTGTAAATGATAAAATGAGATTGCGAGTTTCTCAAGAATATAATTCTTACTGAATTCACTGAGAAGATTTCTCTGGGGGACTGGCAAGGGGAATTTGGGGAATAGGCAAATATATATGAACAGATGTTCTTACCAGAAAAAAAATCAGAGAAGCTAAACTCATTCCATCTTAAAATTAAATCTTTTTCTTTGAGGCTGTATAAACTAAGTATTCATGATGAGATGAATAAATCCAATGAGATTTCTACTACCAATCTAGATACACTGTTAATATATTGGAATAATAATCAGTTGGATTTATTTGCCCATGAGCAAAAACTTATCTGTAACACGTAGAACGTGGTTTTCTCCCTCTTTGATAAATACCCTTATATACTTTTCCTACTTGCATCTATCCTTTGCTACACTGGCATACACACATTAGACATGCTGTCTTAAGATTGAATATTTATGTATTCCCTATCTCTGTTATTCTAGTTGCTCATCCCTGAAACACAGGCTCTGTCCTTAGAGCCTATGGCAAAATTTTAAGTATCACTTATTCTATAAACTATCTGATATGACATTAACTGGGTTCTCTAAGAAACCTTTATAGCTCTGAAAAAATTTGATATTCTTACATTTGTTCAAAGCGGAGGCTTTCAGCACCATCTCAAGATTGTTAGCTAGAGGAGGACTTGGCTTTTGGGAAAAAGAGGCTCTTGGTTTAGGGGAATTGCACTATCCTGACACAGAAAAGTCTTGGACAAAGCACAAAAGTGAGCAATAAATAGCTAACCTTCTTTGCTTATTTGTATAAATATTGCATTTGCAATATTTAAAAGTAAACAGACAAAAATGTAACAATAAAACCTAATTTATTTGCAAAGCAAGTGGAGGAAGAGCTTCCATGTGTTAGAATAAAGAGAGATCAAAGCCAGAAAATACAGGGGGTCAGAGCCATAGTTGTCCTTAGATAACGAGGTCAAATAATTTAAACCCATATGGGACTAGAGAAATAATATCGACCTTCACAGACTTTAACTGAGCCCATAGAACAAATTCTAGAGCCTCAAACATTTTGACAGTAGGTCAAAGGGTCTAGAGAGATGGCTCAGAAACTTCTACTTCCAGTAATGATGCACTGAGTAATTTGAAACAATCCTTTCCCTGAAAACAACTACAATGTCTTTATGAAATAGTGAGAAATTATCCGAAATTATTCAAGAGAAGGTGTGAACCAAGAGGGACAAGCCCAACTCTCAAAACTGCTTCTGCATTGAGAAAAATAAGCAATCCAGAAGAATAGCTGAAAAACTGAGATGGGAAGAATCTTTTCCAAGTTAGGGAGTCTTAATCCCACTCATGCCAGCTAATAGCATGAGTATCTAAATGTCAATATCCTCAGGAAAATGTAGGCCTACATTACAGCAATCCCAAAGGGACTTTGCATGACTGGTCTGTGGAACCTCAAGTCTTGACCTTTGGTTAAAGTAGTACCACATGGTTTTTACCAGTGTGAGTAAATAAGTCTTCTCAGAAAGAAAATACTATCACATGAGCTTTGTGGCGGTTTGACATTGTTCATGAATTCCAAAAATACATATTGCTTTGTATTTGTAAACTAGCCTGTTCCTCTGGGCGTATCAGATTGTATTAGATTCAGAGGTTTCACTTATACTTTATTAAATTATAATTAAGGCTTTGATTTGGCAACATCAGTAGGTGGGTGGGGACTCACAGAGAAAATGACATGGCAGAGGAGAGAGTTTGAGGGTTTTTGTGGTTTGTTTTTTTTTTTTAATAAAATGAGTACTGGATTATCGGTAGCAACTTTATTTTTTTTATCTTCCCTCTCCCACCTCACCAAGCCCTGCGGTTTTTGTTATCTGTGTCCATTCGCTGTGTGATCTTCTGTATCTATTCTCTTCTCTTTTTTTGTCTTCTCCTCTTTCTCCTCTAGGAATCCCAGGGACCTCTGATGTGGAGAGAGGCTCCCTGTTAATTGTATCACCTGGGTTCCTGGTCTCTGCTGCACTTCACCTTGATTCTCTCCTTCCACTCTTTTGTTGTGTCATCATCTTGCTGTGTGACTCACTTGTGCAGGCACTAGCTCACTACGCAGGCACTTGGCTTGCAGCATGGGCACTTGGCTTACCATGCAGGCACTCACGCAAGCACTCGGCTCACCATGTGGGCACTCAGCTTGCCACACTGGCACTCACATGGGCACTCAGCTCACTGTGTGGGCACTGGCTCACCATGTGGGCACTGGCTCACCATGCAGATAGTCACATGGGCATTTAGCTTGCCAAACAGGCACTCGCATGGGCACCTGGTTTACAGCACGGGCATTTGGCTCACCATGCAGGCACCTGCATTGGCACTCGGCTCATCATGTGGGCACTCAGCTCACCACATGGGCACTTGGCTCACCACACAGACACTGGCTTGCCACGTGGGCATGCTTTCTCTTCTTTTTTTCACCAGGAGGCCTCAGGGATTGAATCCAGATCCTCCCACTTGAGCCACATCCACTTCCTGGAGAGTTTGAGTTTTGATGCTGAAGCCCCTGGAAGTAAATACACAGAGAAGGAAAACACAGAAGCAGATACATAGGAAGAGACAGCTCCATAGACACGGCAGAGGCCGTGGGAAGAAGGAGAACCTGAGAGTCTACTGCTGACCTTGTGGAGAGAACAGAGCAGCTGAGCCTGAAAGAATAGAGCCCCTGGAGAGAGACAAAGCCTTATGCCAGCCTACAGCTGATTTTAGAAGGAGCTGGGACTATGAAACCGTAAGAGGAAGAGGAAGGTTGAACCCTTGCAGAGAGTTGCAAACATTTTGCTCCAACAAGTGGCCAATGACTTTGGGTAAGAAAGTACCTCTTATGGTACCTTGAGTTGGACTCCTTAGGGCCTTTTGACTGTAAACAACTACTCTAAATAAATACCCTTTATAAAAGCTAACAGAGTTCCGGACTCTGCATCAGCAGCCATTTGGATGACTAATACAAGAATTCAAGTAGTAATAAGAATAATCCTTCAATTATAATGATCAGTTACTTACAGAAACAACAAACCATGAGTGATAATATCATAAACAAGACAAAACAAGAACAGTCACAAAGACTTTGAATACCGTAATTACCAAGTACAGATAATAAAACATCTATTTATACTCTGTGGAGAGAAATAATTTTTTTTTTATTTGAAAATTACAGCAGGGAACTGGTAACCATAAAAAGTTACAAGTCAAGTTAAAGAAAAACTAGAATTTATTGAAATGAAAATTATATGAAAGGAAACTTTCATACACCCAATATTCTGACAGTAAGAAAGCTGCTAAAACTACTTAGTTGCAAGCATCTTCTACCTTTCATGTACAAAGAAGGTTGAGTCTGATGGCAGAACCAATAATTCAGAGTGCAGAACCAAGATGGAGAAGGCGGAACCAAGAAACATAGAGGATTATTCCCAGGCCTTGAAACCTAAAGGAGTTTGCATGGCTGGGTTCCAAAACTAGTTTGGATGGCAACTCCTTTTTACCTTCTCATTTTCTCCCTTTTCAACTGTTATCCTATTCTTGTCCCACCATTGTAGGTTGGGAATGTGGGAGAAAACTCATTCTTTGTTTTCTTAAATTCACAGATGAAGTGAAATTGTGTCCTAGAATGAATTTATACGCAAGAGCCTCATTTATGCTTGATTTAGATGATATAAATAAGATTTTTGACCTTGAAATTTAGATGAGATTATAGACTTTGAATTGATGCTATAGTGGGATGTTATCTGGGGGAATTGGGGATGGGGTGAATGTATTTTGCATTTGGGAGAGACATGAATCTTTGAGACTAAGACGACAAAACTGTGGTAGGCCAGATTATGAAGGTAGACCACAAGATTCCCATTCTCTGGTTATTTAAGTAAAAGCTAATGTAAATTATTGCCATTTATAGATTTCTAGAAATATAATTAAAGCCACAGGTCAGTTGACTTTAGGATAAGGATGTTTTCTGGGTAGGCTGACCTAATTACATGAACCCTTTAAAATCAGAGTGTTTTCTCAGGCTGGTGGTAGAACTTGAAGTTAGAGAGGTTTGAAGTAGGAAAGGTGTTGATGTACCATTGCTGGCTTTGAAGATGGAAAGGGCCACATGGCAGGACTGGAGAGAGGTTTTTAGAAGCTGAGAGCAGCCTCTAGCTGACAGCAAGCAAGAAAATGGGAACCTCAGTCCTATAACCACAAGAAACTCAATTCTGCCAACAACCTCATGACCTTGGAAGCAAATTCTCCTCTGAGAGTGGAGCCTGACCAATGTTTGGTTTCAGCCTTGTGTAACCATAAACAGAGAACCCAGCTGAGCCCCCTGGATTTCTGAGCTATGGAATTGTGAGATAAATTGATGTGACAATTTGTTATGCACACGTGGACTGTGCTACCAAGTCAAGATGTAGGGAGAATTAAGAGGACTCATCCAGAAATTGCATAGTTTAAAATACTACCATTTTTTAAAAAGCCACATTTTAACATTTGACACACACAGGGCACGAATACCACGTTATAACAATGTGCTAGTAACAAGTTTTTGTCTTCTCCACGTGCCTGTCCTGGTCTCAGAAGAGCCCATGGCACTCCAATGAGGGAAGGAGCAGTGCAACAGGAAAATAGATGCAGTGTGAGATAGCAAAGCCTTCCCCCTTTCTTCTCCTGCCTTAGCAGAATTCATCAGTCAGGCTTGAGTAGTAGTTGGAGAAGTTTTAAATTGGATGAGAGATTGAAGTTCAGAGGAAATTCCTTCCAGAAATTTTACACTGTAAATGACTTCTCTAGTGCCTGGGAGTCGCTGGAAAAGCTAGCAGATGTAAACAAGAGATGGGGATGGAAAAGCCAACAAGATGGAGTAGAAAGAGTTTTGGGTAAAATCTTTTTTAAAGAATTCATTCTACCACATCAATTATATTATGAAGTAACTTCAGATGGGAAAGGGGAGATTCCTAAACAGATGAACTGAAATACCATTACCCACACAATACTTCACCAACCTCTTGTTTGGGTTCTTAAATCTTGTCCATAACTTTATAAATAGTCATGTCCACATTGTATTAACAAATTGTGAAATATTTTTGATATCCTAAAATTTACAAATAAAATTTATGAAATAGATATATGTGTAGCACATGTTGGGAAATAATTCTCTATGGATCTTTTGCCTTTTCTGCTTATCTAATTGAACAGCCATGGAAGACAGAGAGATTATCTCCCTCTGGAATAGAGGACATGGTTGTTTGATGTCCAACATAATAAAGATAATAAAAATACTATCTTTACTATGAAACAAGGTTCAGTTGGGTTTACATAGCAGTGTGCTTGTAAGATAGGGCTTTCTTAAACTTGGGGTTCCTTAGCTGTGATGCAAATCCATTGTGTGTACAGCATTCACCTGGTCCCACCTCCACACCCAATATAAGATTTGGGGGTCAAGGGAAACCAGTGGGAACAAATAGCTCTGGGGCAATGCCAGCTTCTGTGGTAGATTGCGTTACATGCACCAGCAAAAAATATATTCTTAGTCTTAATATGCATTCCTTCAGGTGAAAATCCATTAACAAATAGGACCTTTTGAAGATGTGACTATCTGATTCAGAGTCGGTCTTAATCCATATGTTGGAGACCTTCTAAAGAGAAGAAACCAGAAGCCAGCATCAGAGAAGGTTACAGGAAGAGGCTGGAAGTCAATTGAAACTGGAAGAGCATATGAAAGAAGCAGACATCAATATGTGAGAGGAGGCAGAGATACAAGCCAAGCAACCCAAGGATTGCTGGCAGCCAGCTCCAGAAAATTATAGTCTTTAGAGAGAAAGCAACTCTTGCCAATATCTTGATTTTGAACATCTAGCCTTGAAACAATGAGCCTGCAAACCCTTGTTGTTTAAGCTAATCCATGGTGTGGTCTTTGTCATAGCAGAATGTAAACTAAGGCAGCTTTATACCATTGCTAGGCACTGAGTACCTCACTATCCCTTTTTATTTGTCCAGATATCTGAAATGAATTTATGACTTTACTCTGATCAAAATGGGGCGTGATTGAAAGATTTTCAGCAAAGGCATAGCCTGAGCCTCCATGTTTTAAAAGGAGAAATCCGATTTGGGGGTCAAGGGGAACCGATGTGCACATGGAGTTCATGGTGCCTACTCTGCTGTGAGCAGAAAAGTCCTTTGTTTCTGGCACAAGGGTCTCATGTCTTCTACCAGTATCCATAAAACTTCAGTAGGCTAATTTATTGTCTTGAAAGTAAGGTAATATCTCATTCCCTTCACAATTTATGATAGAGCTCAGCTTAAAATATAATAGGACACATATCAATGAAGTCCCCGGGATGTCTTTCCCCAGTTGCATCTTTCTAGCACCTTTTTCAACCATAAGTGACCTCTACCTTGAATTTAGTGTTTGTCATCCCCATGCATTTCATGATTTTAATGATATATATATCACTTATTCTCATTTAGCTCTTGCCTCACTCTTCCAGCTCAATTCCCCAACTTTCTCTGCCCTGTTCCTGGCCTGTATAAGACTGTGTCATTCACACTCCTTTGTTCCTTGACTTCCAATTGGGCTCAGCCTGTTGGAAGAGAGGTTGGGTATTCGTTTTTCTCATTTTGTTCCTTTCTCACCTCAGTTCTAACCACAGTTGCCTAATCTCTTACTGGACTGACTCTCTTCCACAAATCCAGCTGTCTTTGCATTCAAGTGACAGTCATTTCTTTACAAGGTCTTTTAGACCTAGAGGTATTGTTCTCCAGGGAAACAAACACAAGATTTAGATAGATGATATAGATATAGATACAGATGTAGATATCTCATATAATATTATTAGATTTATTATAGGAATTAGTCACACAACAGTGTGGAGGGGTAAGTCTGAATTCTGTACAGCAGCATGCAAGCTGGGAAATTCAAGGAAGGTTTTCAATGAATTTCCCCAGGAGAAACAAGCTGGCTAAAGTAGAGCTGGAAATTCTTCATTCTGAAGGATGAAATCATAAGTTGTTAAGGCCTTCACTTGATCAGTTGAGACTTCTCTCATTTTTGAAAGCAACCTCCTTAACCAACTGTAGATATAATCAGCCATAGATGCAATTAACTTACTGATGATTTAAATAACTTAAAGAGCATCACAGTAAACAACAGGCTAATGCTTGCTTGACTAAACAACTTGATACCATAACCTGGTCAAGCTGACACATGAACTTAACCATCGCAGTCTATCCCTTGTCATTGTGGCCCACATGTACATCCCCTTAAACCATACTTAATCTCTAAATATATACTTAAGCAGTAGTATTTTCACCTAACATCTTCAACTACCCTATATACACCCAGAAATGCACTAAACTCTTTCTCCAGAAGAGGGTACAAGTCCTTGGGTAATATTCACTCATAAACTTTACTTCCTATAACTTAAATACTCCAACATGAAGTTAATAAAAACTTATGTCATATGAAAAGGGAAGAAAAGAAATATTTTTGTTATGAATATATACAAATATATTCATAATAAAACAAGGAAGACATCCATAACCATTCCAGTGCTCATTTCTATAAATGATCATGTGGCTATAGTTCTTATTTTTAACTACCTTCTATCCATTCCATATTTCTACCAACAATCTCTTCACAGCAATCTAGGCTTTTATTATCAAGCACCTCACAATTTTTCCACCCTCTCCTCTTTACCTAATTCCAAAGCTGTTTCCATATTTTTCTGGTGTTTGCAATAGTAACATCCCATTTCTGGAACCAAAAAGTGTTTTACTTTCTCAGGTGCCAAAGCAAATACTATGCAATAGGTTAGCTTTAGCCATGGGAATTTATTGGCTCACAGTTTTGAGTATAGAAGAGCTCCAAATCAAGCATTATCAAGGTGATTCTTTATCTCAGAAGACTGGGGTATTCTGGGCCTTGGCTTTTCTGTCAAATGGCAATGCACATGGTGGCCTCTCCTGGTTCTTGATTCCATTGACTTCCAGCTTCTGACTGGTCCCTATGCCATTCTCTCTCTCTCTCTGCAACCCTCCCTATAAGGCCTTCAGTAAGAGGATTAAGATCCATCCCAACTCAGCTGGGTCACACCTTAACTGAAGTAACCTCATCAAAACATTCCATTTATAAGAGTTCATACCCATAAGAAGAGACCAATTCTAAAAACATGTTTTTTCTGGAATAGGTCCAAACTACCACAGGTGGTAATAGCTTCCTACTTTTACCAGGCTCTGCATGGTTCACTATCTTTTCTCATTTGTCTCCTTAATCCTGCCCATAGGTCTTAAAATTAGAGTTCAGGTTTTATTTTGAGCAAGATGAGAAAATGAGGGTTTTGAGTGAAGGGTTACCACAATCTGAGATTGGATGCCTTTTTTAAAGGAATATTCTGACTATTTTCTTCTAAGTAGAGAGATGGGGGTGAAAGCACAAAAAGGGAAAGCAGTTAAAAGAAGACAAGAGAGGATGGGCTAATAGCATAGAGCCAAATAGTTGCAGAGGCAAGATTTGACACTTTCCAATTGGAGAATTCTTATTTGTGTGTATTATTACTGGGACTTGTGGGTGACAGTCCAATAAAGAGCAGATCCTCCCTCTCCACCTTTCGACTGCCGAAACATGTCCATGTGACTAAGACTTGGCCAAATGAATGCTCCTACCCAGATCCTCAATCTGAGCCCCAGGACAAAAAATAGAGTGATAACTGAGGACCAGTTACCAGGCCATCTGGAAGGGAAGAAGAACAGTTTAATGGGGCAATTTTGGCATCTGGGGTCAGTATCGCAAGCAATGGGGACATCCCCACCCTTCATTAGCAAAATAAGATCAATAAGATTTGTTATGAGGGTGATATAAAATATGGAGTGGATTTCAATACCTGGAACATGAAAGGTTCAGTGTGCTGGTAGGTGATATTATTGATGCTACTGCTTTTTAAAAATAAAATTTTACCAACAGTCTAAGAAACACATTTTCATGGAAGTTTATGAATGCACATGAATAAAAGTATGACAGTCTTTAGATAATTTAGTTTTTAATTTTAGAACTCAGAGGTTTCTTTAATAGTCATGTGGGCTTGAATGTTTTGAGTAATGTGAAAAATGGACTTTCAGAGCATGTTTCAATACTCTAAAGTCCTAATGACGTGATATGCTTTATTTGCTATTTCTTTCTATGGCCAATTGTCCACTATTTTATGATCTCAGAGGCCAGCAATGACTTTTTTTTCAAATTGTCTCAGAAATGTGTGACCCAAATTATTTTTAAATAAAGTAGATTTTTCAAACTCACAGAAGCTGAATTTGTGGCCCACTGCTCTTACTCTTTCCTTTGAGAGATATTTCAATCAAGAATAAACACAGACAATCTGAACTTTTGCCATTTCATTCAAATGCAGCTAAATCTATTTTAATCAAATCTTTGAAAACTGATGTTTCTTGCTACTTGGATTAATTGCTAATGTCTTATGCACCATAAAATTGGGAATAAATTCATAGTTTTTTTGTGTGTGAATATCTCTATCATAATAGACTAGTTAGCAGAGTTCTAATTTGGGTATCTAAGAGTACTGTTTTAGGAATTTTCTTATGTTACAAGGCTTAAAGTAAGAGAATTTATGTTCCATTGAAAAAAGTTCCACTGACTGAATATATCATGTCAGAGATTTTGGAGACTACAATAAGTGGACTAAAAATCAACTCAAAATAATTTAAAAGTTTTATTTAACAGTATACAATATTGATTTGCACACTTTTAATGCAAGTTAAAATCTTAATCATCCTTCATTCACACTAATGTAGGTAAAATTCAATGGCTAGCCATAAAAACACAAATCTAATGAGGGAATACATGAAGCTTCTTATTTTTCATATGAAATAGATTAGGCCAGGGAATGGCTACTTTTTTTTAGAGGGACATGGAGTTTGTCTGACATAAAACACATAATGAAAAAATTAATAGATCGTGGAACTATTTGTCATGTTAAGAAAAGGACATATCTCACCATAAAGTATGCATGAAAATCATTGGTTGAGGGCAATAGAGGAAAAAGTGTTGACTAAGCTTGCGTTTGAGTGTCAATACGGCCTTTTCCTAAATACACCATATCTAAGCACACTATATTCCCCTCCAAGCATTTATGAGGTCCACTGGGAAACAAAGAAATACAATTCTAGTTAGCTTATTTACTTTTGACAGCCTTAAGAACTTTATTTGAAATTTCCATCATGGAACACCCATTATTTGATTAGGAATGCATTAGCTAAGCAAACATTTCTATAAAAATAAATATAAATCTGATTATATTGCTGGTTTTAAAAAAGCACTCAAATTCTTAGACTAAAACCTAATGTTTGGTTTTCTTTTTGTTTCTTTTTCTAGTATCAGTTCCCTAAGAACACTTGACTTATCCTAAGGATTTATATTGAGGGAAGAATTTCAATTACTTTCAAAATAGATCATAAATATCTCAGTGGAACAAGATATTTAATATTCTCTACAAAGTTTTGTTTTTCCTTTATATAGAAAAAAAAATTGTGTTCCAATTACCTGAAGGATATACCTCAAGAATTTTTTTTCTAAGGTGGTGATAGATTTATACTGACCCAGAAGCATCTTGGTCATTTATAATTTTATCCATTAAAATATTTATTTTTTGTCCACAGTGTATCAGGCAGTCTATTCCTTGCTAGTGGCACACAGTATAAGGTATAGGTCACGTGCTGAAGAATGTGAAAATCTAGAGGAAGACAAAGAAATGTTAAAACAAAGCAAACAAACTTACACTTTGGTATGATAGGTACAGAATGCTATGCAAAGAGAAAAAAATGATTACCATTGCTTGCATGTAGTGACAAAGGTATTATTTGATCTTAGCTTTGAATGATGAATATGAATTTGCCAGAGTTTTTGTCAGAAAGAACAGTCACTACAGAGCATTATATGTTTTGCAACATTAAGAAGTTCATTCCTGGGAGGAAAGGACAGAAATATAGATACAGGATAAATATTTAAGGTCATGTTAAGAAATCAGAGCATAATATCTTGGGCAATGAGATTACAGTGAAGGGTGTTAAACCCGTTAGAATGGAGATGGGTCACAGAAAGACCAACTCAAAGGGACAGAGTCAGGGATGGGGATACTCTACTAATGTTGGAAAGAAATCATGACGACTTGAATCAAAACATTAGCATTAAAATGAGAGAAATGGAAAGAGGTTAGAAAAATATGTTAAGACCATGCCTTAGATTCAAACACATACACAAACAAAAGACAAAGTTGAAGGAATCACACCTCCTGATTTCAAAAGTTATTTCAAAGCTACAATAATCAAAACGGTGTAGTGCTGACACAGAGTCAGACACCTAGACCAATGAAATCGAATTGAGAGTTCAGAAATGAACCCACATATCTATGGCCAGTTGACTTTTTGTGTGTGTGCAAGGGTCTCAAGTCCACTCAATGAGGAAAGTACAGTCTCTTCAGTAGAAGGTGTTGGGAAAATTTAATGTCTCCATGCAAGAGAGTAAACATGGACCTCTACCTCATAACATGTACAAATATTAACTCAAAATGCATCAATTATTGATTGCTCTAAGAGACAAAACTTACTCTAAGAGACAAAACTATAAAACTAGTATAAGATAATATAGGGACAAATCTTAAAGACCTTTTATTAGACAATGGATTCTTAGCTTTATACAAAATAAAAAGCAATAAAAGAAAAAAAAGATAAATTGAGCTTCATCAGAGTGTAAAACTTTTGCTCATCACAGGACATTAACAAGGAAGTAAAAGGACAACCAATAGAATGGGGGAAAATAGTTTTAAACCATATATTGGATAAGGGTTTAATACAAACAACCCAGTTAAAGAATGGACAAAGGACTTAAAGAGACATTTTTCAAAGAAGATATTCAAATGGACAATAAGTATATGAAAAGATGTTAACTATTATTAGCAATTTGAAAAATACAAATCAAAATCACAATGAGATACTGCCTCACATTCACTAGAATGATGATATTTTTTAAAAATGGAAAATAAGTGCTTTCAAAGGTGTGTAGAAATAGAAACCCTGATGCTTTGTTGGTGAGAACATATAATGGTGCAACCATTGTGGAAGAGTTTGGCCATTCCTCAAAAAGTTAAACATAGAACTACCATATGCTCTAACAATCCCATTTCTAGGAACATATCCAAGATAACTGAAAGCAGGAACTTGAAGAGATATTTGTACACCAATGTTCACAGCAGCATTATTCACAATAGCCAAAAGGTGAAACCAACCCAAGTATCCATCAACAGATGAATGGATAAGGAAGTTGTGGTATATATATTCAATGCGGCATTATTCAGCTATAAATAAGAATGAAGTTCTGATTCATGCTACAACATATATCAAGCGTAAAGTTATCGTGTTGAATAAAATAAGTAGATGTAAAAAGACAAATATTGTATATAATTCCATTTATATGAAATACCTAGAATATGTAAATCAATAGAGACAGAAAGCAAAGTACATGTTATCAAGTGATGGGAAGAGGGATTGGAGAATAGGAAGTTAATGCAATATAGGTGCAGGGTGTCTGTTTGAGATGATGGAAAAATTTCTCTAATGGATGGCGGTGATAGTAGCACAACATTTTTTTATGTGATTAATACCACCAAATTAAGTGCTTGGGAATTATTGAGATGGAATTTTTATGTTATATATATATGTTACTACAATTTTAAAAGATAGATATATGAAAGCAACAATGACAATTAAATACAGTACATAATCCTGGGCTAGATCTAATAATGGCTCTAATAATGGAGGAGAAAATGCCCAAAAGTACATTATTTGGACTATTATGAAGAGTGGAATATGGACTATATGCTTTATATCAATGTTAAATTTCTTGAATTTGGTAATGGTACTTAATGTGGTTACATTAAATGAATATAATTTTCCTTAGGAAATGTGCATGGAAGTATTAAGTGTTATATTATCATTATATATGAAATCTGTCCTAAGACATTTACAAAATTAGGTAGATAGAAGATAGATAGATAGATAGATAGATAGATAGATAGATAGATAGATAGATAGATAGATAGATGATAGATAGATAAAGTGCTATAGCAAATGTAGCAAAATTTGCTAAATCTGGGTATTTTGGTAGGGGTATATTGGAATTCTCTATATTGCTTTTACATTATTTATACAAGTTGCATGCAAGTTCAAAAGTATTTCAAAACAGAATGTTTTTTAAAAAGTCACAGACAAATTGAGTCAACTTAGTGTCAATAGTAGGGAAAATGTTCACAGATAAATGAGGACAAAAATAAAATACGAATTATGTATATGATAAAGTATAACTTAAGACAAAAATCATCAACTAAAATAAAGAGTCAAAATTAATGAAGCATAAAATTTAAGATAGAAATATGGAATATGTATCAACTTGCAAAGTCACAAAAACTTTGAATAAATACAGAGATATAGTGACATAATGATTACTATAGTCAGAGATTTTATTATACTATTACCTATTTATTAAAGATTAATTAGGTTAAGGAAAATATGTACAAAGAGAACTCAATACTAAAATTTATAAATATGATTCAGTAGGTATATTTATTGAATTTATTTTTTTATAGAAAAGATAGTCTTTTCCAAATCCATTCCAGTTTACTAAAATTGACTATATTGCATAAGGATCATCTTAAAATTCCCAAAAGAACAGGATTGTCAAAGATAATAATCATTCATTGACCATAATTTAATAAATTTAAAATAGAAAATAAATTAAAAATATTTCTTCAAAGTAAAATTTACCAATCCTTTTGGAATTTTTAAAATCTTATCTAAAATTATTTGTGACAATGAGAAAATATTAAACGAATATGATCCCCACTATAAAATGTATAGGATATAGCCAAAGACAGGCATAGTAGAAAATTCGTAGATATAAATGATTTGAATATTACACAAAGCAGAATTAAACTAAAAAGCATAGGCTCTACCTTCAAATATTTCCGCTATTGAACCACTTTTCACCATAAATCTTATCACCACTCTACTTCCTTTGCCCAAATCCCAATGTTTCACATAGGTATTTCAGCTCTAGATGTCTCCCATTTCAGTGTAGCTCATTTTTCTGTTTCGAAGGACACTTCCTCTGTTTATGTGATAACAGATGATAATTAATATAACTGAAATGACGGGTTATTCATCCCACGTAATATATTTATATCTAACAACAGTCTTCTTCAGATGCTTTAATCCAAAGAACTCTAATGGGGGAAATTTCCCATGTTGAGAGGATGCGTGTTTGAACCCATGGAACTGTCAGCATCTCTCATGTATCCACTACTAGATGTGGGTGGGTTAGCCTGTGAATAAGAGTGTGTTTGACATTTTAAAAGATGGATAAATATGAAGTAATATCTATAGTTGAACTACAGCTGTCTAAAAAATATGTATATGTACATTTTTTTCCTAACCAACTCCAGATATGATTGCTCTTTTCCTGAACTTCTTACATGAGAATATGTAACAGATGTCAACTGAAGTGACATGGTTCAGGGTGATGCTTGTGAATTAAAGGGCAGATGTCAGTTTCAAGTAACATGTTTTCTATAATCTACTGTCTCTCTTTGTTTATCTTTCAGACACAATCTATAAAGCAACAGCTCATCTGTTTAGTCTTGGGTAAGGCAAAGAAAGGCAAGTCAGATCTGAAATTTAGTTTGTCGTTTGCCTTCTTGAAAGGAGATGTGATTTATGTTTATAATAAAGTATTTGAAATGTCATTTAATAGGAAAACAAATGGCAGTAGGATTCCCA
This sequence comes from Dasypus novemcinctus, assembly GCF_030445035.2. Taxonomy (NCBI): domain Eukaryota; kingdom Metazoa; phylum Chordata; class Mammalia; order Cingulata; family Dasypodidae; genus Dasypus; species Dasypus novemcinctus. The sequence goes on from NC_080694.1 coordinate 41,277,262, forward strand.
TGAGCAAAGAAAGGGGGGGGCGGGTTGGAACTTTGAATTAGACATTTTTATCTGACCACACTTTAAGTTACATATTTTTATTCTAATTGTAAAAATTATCTCTCTTGATATATCTTTTCCATTATTTTTTTCAAGGAGAATTCATCAGCTGGCTTAATGATGACACAAAATTTTAATATATGCATTAAACATTTAAGTTTTAATATGTTAACATGTCATAAGATGTGAATAATAACAATGTTTTATATATGAAGTGAAAACATATTTTATGTTAGAAATAGTTATAATGCCTGGAAAGTGACTTATATCCATAACAATTTCATTTAAATATTGCTTTTGCTCCCCATCTATCTTAGATGCAATTTTATAGTCCTTTTAAAAAATTCATTTCAGTGTGACCTCTTTGAGGCTGCAACTTAGTGCTTTTAGCCTACAGATCCAATTGCACTTGTACTTGCTCCTATTCAATTACCTTTCAACATGCAGAAAGCAGACAGCACCCAGATTTGAACTGCATTTACCATTCCGAAACTCTCCAAGAATTACAACTTTAGTTCAATTCCATTGCAATAAGAAAGAAGGGCAAAAAGGAATCTATCAGCCTACTCAGACCCTAGCTCTCGTGGGCAGTTTTAAACATTTTGAGATTGGGCTCTTATCTGGTGCTAGAATGGACTTCAGAAGCTTTTATTCTGAAAAACATGGAAATACAATCTTACAGGGAGCCTTGAAGGATTTCTATGGTTCTTAAATTGTGGAACAAAGAAAGGGTTTTCTGAGCAAGAAAGAACCATAGTATTATATAATAGAACCAGCCTTTTAACTGTCCTTTAAAGATTTGACTTTCAAGAATCTACCCTGGGAATCAGTTATTATAGCTGCAAAAATGGATGATAATGCCTTCCTTTATGAAGATGTGATGATAAAATTAGGAAATATATGAGTATGATGTTGAAGAGCTCACAAATTAAGAAAAAAATATTTGAGGTGTTATTACTACATGCTATCTCTCAGGGCCAGATTTTTGGGTAGCTTACGTGTATTTTATAGATTGATTCTCACTTCTGGAATCCCAGATTTCAGAGATAAGCTGTGTAGAGAGTGATTTTCAGGTTGATCCATGTCCTAATGGATGTAAACTAGTCCCTCTGGCTATTCCTTTCTCGCATTACTCTCTTTAGTTGTGGCAATTCTGCATTGAGCAGTCAGTAGATGAAAGTGAATGATTCATAGATTCAGTCTGATAGCCTTTGTATGATGGTTAATTTCATGTGGCAACTTGTCCAGGTTATTGCATCCAGGTTTTTGGTCAAGGAAGTATTGACTTGATTATTATTGTGAGTATTTCATATTTGCATTAGCATCTACAGTCAATTAATTGCATCTATGGCTGATTGCATCTCCACTAGAGAGATTGCCTTCAGTAATGGGGAGAATCTCCTTATTCAATGAGTTGGTGGTTAGAAAAAAGGCAGCAGAATGGAGGATTTCAGAAGGCAGAAAGAAGAATTTCTGCCTTTTTTTCAGGCAGCCAGCTTCTCCTGGGGAGTACAACTTCACCTTCCTTGAAGTTTCTAGCTTAGGGCCTTCCCTACGGAACACGGACGTATCAGATCTCATAATCATCTTTTTTTAAGTTTCCAGGTAGCGACCTGCCCTAAAGAATTCAGATTTGTCAATCCTCATGGCCATGTGAGCCCATTCCTATATATATCTCTTAATATTTCACATATATTCTAAGTTTGTATATATCTCCTTTCGGTTCTATTTTTCTAGAGAAACCTAATACAGATGGAATTGCCACAGGACTAATTCAGGGCTAGCTTCCCTTGACTAAGAAGAGAGGGAGACTATTAGTTGTTAATATCCTCATCTCTTTCAGTAATTCTCTCAAATTATGAAATTAGAGACTTTCTCTCCTTATAAATAGTATTTTGGCATGGTTTCATTTCCATAGATAGAGAAGTAGCCTAGAGGTTATGCAAACTCCTGCTTGATTCAGTCATAAACCTCAAGTTACTCTTTGTTCATGATGGAAAATTAACGTATTCCACAAATACGTTCCCAGCTTTTTTCTTTTTCCTACTTTACTCCATTGCACTCACAGTGTCATTCCTGTAGTGGCAATGCATTCAAGAAAGGGGTTTTGCAGAGGCCAGACCTGAGGAAATATTTTCTTCTTCCAGATTGTTTTGCAGTCCTTAGCTAAAAATTAATCATTGTGCTTTATAAGGAGAATAAAAATGGCATTGTAGAAACAACACCAGGGGGAGGGTCAAGAAGGTGGCAAAGTAGGGATCTCAAGAGTCAACTCATCCTACAGTTAGTAATCACACAGAGCTATCTAAATCACTTGTTTAGGGGGGCACAGGAGACAAAGGGAGAATCCTACAGCATCCTTGGAAGAATGGAGGGGGAGACTGCCCATCTTCAGTGAAGATTCATGAGTGGAGCACTCCACACAGTGGAGGTCAGTGCCACCCTTGATTGGCAGCACAAGACGCCTCAGGAGCTACTCCCTGGCTAGAGTTGGAAGGTTCATTTACCAAGAACAGGGAAGACAGAGATAGTCAGGCACCAACTTCAGCTACTGATTAGTAAATTCAGCCGGCTGAGGTCCAGTTCTGAGAACAACTGAAGTTTGAGCCTGTCCAAGCTGGTAAGAGGCTGGTAGCCTCCATTTTAACCCTGTCCCCAGCATGAGGGGAAGCGGCACTGATTGAAAAATCACAGTGATGGTAGAGACCAGTTTCTTGCCACTTAGGTTGGATTGCTGCCCTAGCCTGGCTTCCAGTCCCACCTCCAGCAGAAAGGAAGCTGGAGGGATCTGCACCAGCCTCTCCAGGCAACTGTAGTAGCTTTTGGCCTTCATGGACTAGATTGTTTGGCACCCAGGTGGCTACATCACCACCCTAATATGACAGGAGGGGAGGCAGTGCTTTTTCAGCCTTTCCAGGTAACTGCAGTTCACTTTCAGCCTGGACAGACAATATTGTTGCGCACACCTTTGGCTCCATCCCTGGCCTCCAGTAGAATGTAGGCACCATGTTTTCCTAGCCTCTTCAGGCAACTGTCTTAGCTCACACAGATTAGATTGTTGGAAACCTATGCTCCATCCCCCCCTCTAATAGGACAGGAGGGGGTCAGTGTTTCCTCAGTCTCTTTGGCAGTAGTTTTGACATGAACAGATGGGATTGTTGGGCAATTTTTTGTCTCATCCCCACCCTAGACAGAGCAAGAAGGACAGTGCTCCCTCAGCCTCTCTGGGCAGCTGAAGCTGCTTTTGGCCCACAAGGCCAAAAGGAATCAAAATCAGCCTCCAGATGACATAAAGGTATGGAGACAATTAATCATAAATGTTCAAACAAATCTCCTTAATAAATTCAATGAAATAGCTAAAGAGATTAAGGATATTAAGAATATATTGGTTGAGAACAAAGAAGAATTTGAAAGCATATATAGGAAAATAGTAGATCTTATATGGATGAAATTAAACATATACTGGAGGAGTACAACAGCAGATTTGAAGAGGCAGAAGAAAGGACAGATGGACTTGAACACAGAGTCTCCGAAAGTGAACATATCAAAAGTACAGATAAAGAAAAGAATGGAAAAAATTGAGCAGGATCTCAGGGAACTAAATGACAGCAAGAGATAGGCAAATATACACATCATGGATGTCCCTGAAGGACATGATAAGGGAAAGGGGCAGAAAGAGTATATGAAGAAATAATTATTAAAAATTTCCTAACCATATTGAAGAACACAGATATCACTGTCCAAGAAGCACAATGAACTCCCATCTAAATAAATCTGAATAGACCTATTCTGAGACACATATTAATCAGAATGTCAAATGCCAAAGATTAAGAGAATCCTGAGAATAGCAAGAGAAAATTGTTTCATGACTACAAAGGATGCCCAATTAGATTAAGTCCTGATTTCACATCAGAAACCATGGAGGCAAGGAGTCAGTGGTATGATATATTAGAGATACTGAAAGAGAGAAAACTGCCAGCCAAGAATCTTATATCCATCAAGATTATCTTTGAAAAATAAGGATGAGTTTATAATATTTGCAGATAAACAGGTAGAGATAGAGTTTATAACCAAGACACCAGATATGCTGGAAATACTAAATGGAGTGCTACAGATTGAAAAGAAAAGACAGGAGGAAGAGCTTGAAAAAGAGTCTAAAAATCAAGATTATATCAGTAAAAAAGTAACTGAAAGTGTAAAAAGAGTGGTGAAAAAATGACAGATAAAACCCAAAAGTCAAAATGGGTGAAATAAGAACTGCCTTTACAGTTGTAATATTGAATTTTAATGGATTAAATTTCCCAATCAAAAGACACAGGCTAGTGGAGTGTAAAAGAAAAGATGAGTCATCTAAATGCTGTGTATAAGATGCTCATAGCAGACCCAAGGATAGAAATAGATTAAAAGTGCAAGGTTTCATAGCAGCGTTGTTCACGATAAACAAAATTTGGAAACAAACCAGGTGTCCATCAATTGATGAATGGATAAACAAATTGTGGAGTATACACACAATGGGATATTATGCAGTGGTAAGAAGAGATGAAGTCATGAAGCATATGACAACATGGATAAACCTGAAGGACATTTTGTTGAGAGAAGCAAGCCAGACACAAAAGAAAAAATACTGTATAATTGCCTTATTATGAACTAAATATGTTATGTGAATTATAAATAACTTATGTGAAATATGAATATGGGTAGAATTGCATATATAAGACCATTTCTCCTTGAAGCTGAACAAATATAAGTTAATACTACACAGTATTAATATCAGACCAAAAAATTATATTATGTGAAAGAGAGCAGACACAGAGTACATACATACTACATATTGTATGATTCCATTTGTATAAAATGTATATATAAATCAATTCATAAAGATGAAAAGAGATTAGTTATTATGCAGGTCTAAGGAAGGAATGCTAAGGGGTTTGGAGTCTTTCTTTTTGGAGTAATGAAATTGTTCTAAAATTTTTAAGATGATGAATATACAACATTGTGATTATACTAAAAGCCTTCGATTATACATTTGGATACAATAGCCAGAAAGAGCAGCTATGTATAGTGGGGAAAGCATAGAGAGATTGACAGATGAGGAATTTTCTTGGTTGGTTGTTTGTCTGTTTTTCTTTTAATTGGAATAATGAAAATGCTCTAGTAATGATTGAAGTGATTAATGCATAACTATTGATTATAGCAAATACCTTAGATGAATTGTATGCTTTATTAGTATGTATCAATAAAATTGATTTTAAAGAAAACAAGAGATAAAGAAGGTTTTGATTTTAAAAAGTGAAGGCTGAAAAAATATATTCCATGCATACAGTAACTAAAACAAACAAAAAAACTGGAACAGCTGTACTTATGTAAGTTGAAATAAATTTTAATAATAAAGCTCGTAGTAGACCTTTATATATCAATAAAAGGAAAAACTCACCAGGAAGAAATAAAAATCCTGAGTGTATATGCACCAAACCAGGAGGCCTCAAATGGGCAAACATGAATGGAGAAATAGATGGCTCTACAATAATTTTGGGAGAATTCAATACACCACTCTCAGCCTTGGATAAAATATCTGAGCAGATGATCAATAAAGAAATAGAAAGCATGAATAATATGATCAATGAAAAAATTAGTAGATATATACAAAACATTGCATTCCAAAACAGCAGGAAATACATTCTTCTCAAGTACTCATGACTCTTTCTCTAGGATAGACCATATGTTGGTTCACAAAACAGATCTCAATAAATATAAAAGGTTCAAAATTATACAAAGTGCTTTCTCTGATTAGAATGGAATAAAGTTGGAAATCAACAATGGGCAGAAAAAGGGAAAATTCATTAATACATGAAAATTAAGCAGCACACTTAGATAATCAATTGGTCAAAAAGAAATTGTAAGAGAAAGTAGTACATATGTTGAGATGAATGAAAATGAGAACACAATATATCAGAACCTTTGCAATGAAGTGAAGGCAGGGCTGAGAGGGAATTTTGTAGCCCTCAATGCTTACATTGAAAAAGAAGAAAGAGCTAAAATCAATGACCTAACTATGCACCTGGAGGAACTAGAAAAGAACAGCAAACTATTCCCGAAGTAAGCAAAAGGAATAAAATAACAAAGATCAGAGCAGAAATAAATGACATTGAGAATAACAAATGAACAAAGAAACAAACAAATAAATAAATAGAATTATAAAACTAAAAGTTGGTTTGTTAAGATCGACAAAACACTGACCAACCCTTAGCTAGATTGACAAAGAAAAGAAGAGAGAAGATGCAAATAAATAAAATCAGAAATGAAAATGGGTACACCACTACTGACCTCAGAGAAACAAAAGAGATCTTAAAAGGATACTATGAACAACTGTATAACAACAACCAAGACAATATAGATGAAATGGAAAAATTCTTAGGAACATACAAACAACCTTCACTGACCCTAGAAGAAATAAAAGACCACAACAAAGCAATCACAAGTAAAGTGATAGAAATAGTCAAGAAACAACTCCCCCAAATGAAAAGACCTGTACCATATGGCTTCACTGGTGAATTCTACCAAGCGTTCAAAGAAGATTTAATACCAATCTTACTCAAACTCTTCCAAAAAAGTGAACAGGAAGGATCGCCACCAAACTTATTCTTTGAAGCCAATATTACCCTACTACCAAAGCTAGACATAGATACTATGAAAAAAGAAAAATACAGATTCATCTCTATAATGAATATTGATGCAAAAATCCTCAATGAACTACTTGCTAATTGCATCCAACAACACATTAAAAGAATTATTCATCAAGATTAAGTGAGTTTTATTGCACACATACAAGTTTTGTGCAACACAACAAATTCAGTGTAATGCATCACATTAATAAATCAAAGGAGAAAAATCACATGATCATTTCGATTGATGCAAAGAAGGTATTTGACAAAATACAGCATATGCTCCTGAAAAATATAATCCGAAAGTTAGGAATTGAAGGAAAGTTTCTCCACATGATAAAGGGCATATGAAAAACTACAGCTAGTAGTTTACTCAATGGTGAATGGCTGAAAGTTTTCCCATCAAGATTGGGAACAAGAAAATGATGCCCACTGTCACCACTGTTATTCAATACCATCCTAGATATTCTAACAAGAGCAGTCAGTCAAGAAAAAGAAATAAAAGTTACCTTAATTGGAAAGGAAAAAGTAAAACTTGATGTTTGCAGATGATATGATCCTATACCTAAAATGTCTTGAAAGATCTACAACAAAGCTACTAGAGCTAATAGATGAGTTCATCAGAGTGGTAGGATATAAGATTAATATGCAAAAGTCAGTAATGTTCCTATACACTGGTAATGGACCATCTGAGGAGGAAGTCAGGAGGAAAATAGTGACCAAAAGAATCAAATATTTAAGAATAAACTTAACAAAGAATTTGTATTCAGAATACTATAATGCATTGCTAAAAGAAATTAAAGAAGACCAAAATAAATGGAAGAATATTCTATATTCATGATTGAGAACTAAATATCACTACTCTGTCAATTCTACCCAAGTTGATATACAGATTCAATGCAATTCCAATAGACGTTTTTTAAAAAAAAGAAATGGAAAATCCAATTATCAAATTCATTTGGAATGGTAAGCAGTCCCAAATAGAAAGGAACATCTTAAAAAGGAAGATCAAAGTTGGAGGACTCGCCTCTGGGCTTTAAATCATATTACCTAGTTACAGTGGAAAAACGTCATTGTACTGGCTTCAAAACAGACATATAGACCAAGAGAAATGAGTAGATGGTTCAGAAACAGACCATCACCTCTCTAGTCAAGTGATTTTGACAAAGCCATTAAGGCCATACAGTTGGGGCAGAACAGTCTACTCGACAAATGGTGCTGGGAAAACTGGGTATCCATATACAATGGAAAGAAAGAAGACCGCAATATCACACATTATACAAAAATTAACTCAGAATGGATCAAAGACCTAACTATAAAAGCTAGAACCATAAAACTCCTAGAAATAAGTGGAGGAAAACATCTTCAAGACATGGTGTAAGTGACAGTTTCTTAAACCTTACACTGAAAGCAAGAAAAATGAAAGAAAAAATTGATAAATGGAACCTCCTCAAATTTAAAGGATTTTGTGCTTCAAAGGACTTTGTGAAGACGGTGAAAAGGCTGCCGACTCAGTGGGAGAACGTATTTGAAAATCACATATCTGATAAGTGTTTGATTTCCATGCAATAAAAAGAGACCATACAACTCAACAATAAAAGAGCAAGCAATCTAATTAAAAATGGGCAAAAGACTTAAACAGACATTTCTCCAAAGAGGAAATAAAAATGACAAAAAGGCTCATGATAAAATGTTCAATATCACTAGCTTTTGAAGAAATGGAAATAAAAACTACAATGAGATATCTCATGCTTCATTGAATGGCCATTATTAAAAAATCAGAAAAGAGTAAGTGCTGGAGAGGATGTGGAGAAATAAGAACACTCCTTCACTCTTGGTGGGACTGTAAAATGGTGCAGTCTCTCTGGAAGACAGTTTATTGATTCCTCAAGAAACTATATGAAGAACTGCTGCATGACCTGGTGGTCATTCGACCAGGAAAATATCCAGAAGGACTGAAAACAAGGCTGTCCATAGACATTTGTGCATGAATGTTCATAATATGGCTATCTTTACAATTTCCAACAGATGTAAACAGCCAAATGTCCATCAATGCATGATGAATAAACAAAATGTGGTATACACATATGATGGACTACTATGCTGCTGTTAAGAAGAAATGAAATTGGGACATACATGATAACATGGATGAACCTTGAGTACATTATACTGAGAGAAATATGTCAGACACAAAAGAACAAGTATTGTATGGTCTCACTAATATGAACTAAATATAAAGAATAAATACATGGAATTAAAACCTAGCGTAAAGGTTACTAGGAGATAGGATGAGGGTTGAAAAGGAGTACTGATGCTTAATGTATGTAGAATTTTTAATTAGCTTGACTGTAAAAGTATAGTGAAATTAACTAACACGGCTGGTTTATAAATGGGATTGTGGCTGAAAGGGGTAGTCTAAAAAAGTAAATATCAATTGAAAGAAAGCTAGAGAATAATCTAGTGACTGAATAACATAGTGAACCCAGAAGTGGATGAGGATTGTGATCAATAGTACAAATACAATTCTATGAACTATGAATTAGAACAAATGTACATCATTATTAGAAGATGGTAAGAATATGGTGATGCATGGGGAAAATACATTTAATGTAAATTATGGACTATAATTAACAGCAATATTGTACTATTCTTGCATCAAAGTCAAAGAAGATATTAACATTAAGGATCAATAATAAAGGAATATGAAATTATTTTTTTGAACTAAGGAAAACATTCAAAAATTTACTGGGGTAATGACTGCACAACTCTGTGATGAAAACAAGAGTCATTGGGTGTACACTTTGAATAGACAATATGAGGCAAGGAACTGTATAGCTCAGTGAACCGTGTGGTAGATGATGGTGGTTAACAGCAAAAAAATGAGAGTGTTCTCTCATCAACTATAACAAATTACAGTACTAATATATGATGTTAATAAAGGGGGTGTATGGAAAAATATACCAAATCTAAAGTATGGACCATAGTTAGCAATAATAGTCTGACGATATTCTTTCATAATCTGGAACAAATGTTCCACAACAATGCAACGTGTTGATGGATGAGTAGTGTATGGGAATTCTCCACATTCTGCATGATTGTTTTTGTAAGTTCACAACTTCTTTAATAAAAATATTTTTTAAAATAAGATAAAACAATACTGTATTTTAACAATTTAAGAGTTGATTAGTAGAAATATGTGGGTCAAAAATTTTTTTAAGTGCACTTCGATTTCAAAACTAGATGAAAAATAAGCTGGGAAAATTCATTTCTATTTTTAAAGAAGCTTTAAGGTATATAAATGATACATTGAAAATATAGAGGGATCCCCATATACCCTAACCCTCCCACTCCCACACTTTTCCCCATTAACAATATCTTTCATTAGTGTGGTACATTTGTTGTAATTGATGAACACATACCGAAGCATTGCTACTAACCATGGTCAATAGTTCACATTATAGTTTACACTTTTCACTGCACATTTTTTAGGTTTTGACAAATGTATAATGGCCTGTATCAGTCATTACAGTGTCATTAAAAACAATTCCAATTCCCCATGTTACACATTTTCTTTCCTCCCCTGCCCTTCTGAAACACTGGTGATCACTGCCTTTATATCAATGTTACAAGTTCTTCCATTGCTAGAATAATAAGAAGTTTACTTTAGTCCATAGTTGCATTCCCCTCCTATGCTTGTTCATTCCTCAGTCTTGTGGATTTATGGATGGTGATGCACACTCTGTTTCTGATCAAGAAGGGGCTTAGGTCCCATTGGGCAGATAGATGGAACTGTTTTGCTCTCTGTTTTCTGCCACCCCCCACCCCCCCACGGAACATGACTCCTGGGAATGATGAGCCTTCCTGTCACAGAGGGATTATTGACCAAAGGAGAGAAATATTAAATACAAGTTTTTATGGCTAAGAGATTGCAAAGTGAGTGGGAAGGTCATTCCAGAGATTAAGCTTATACATGTCTCAAGAGGATCTCATTGACTGTCACCGTAAACAGTGTCTCAAGCAGGAGACTCCTGAGGACCCAGAGACATCTAGACACTGTAGGCAGGACAGACAATCTCAGGAATTCGGGACCCTGTCAGTGGGCCTTACTTTGTAATATATTTTTGTTCCCCAGTGTAACAACAAAGTTAGACTCATTTAGAACTTCCCTACACATGGCCCTTCTGCCCTTTTATTTGAACCTATAATTAGCACTACCCTCATTAAATATATGTGCCAGAGAATTAAATCTTTGATCTGCTCATATGCCGGTTGAGCCTTGAATCTCAGCAGAGTTGCAACACCTACTTTCCAGTTCATTGGACTTCATTGACAAATAACCAAAGGATGATGATGGTGGGGAATGGATGTGACTCAAGAGGCTGGGAAGCTCCTGCTTCCCACGTGGGGGGTCCCAGGTTCAGTTCCCAGTGCCTCTTAAAAGCAAAAGAAACAACAAGCAAACAAATGAAAGAAAAACAAAGCACCTCAGGGGAGCTGATGTGGCTCAATCCCTGACCCCAGTATCTCAAAAAAAAAAAAAAAAAAGCATGATGATGGACAATGCCTATCCTGGAAAAATTCATTTTTGATGATATCAAACCAAAGTTTGATTAATAAGCCTAGATATTCAATAAATTATAAATTAAAGTTTTAAAAAAATGTATACGTTAATTATATTATGCATTGCATATTGAATCAGAGACACAAACTACAATAGGAGTACCTCCTCCTACCCTCAAACCCTTTGGCTGAGGAGACTAGAATAAATAGCTTAAAATATATCGAGTCCAATGAGTGCAAACAAAATATATTTTTAACATTTATTTCAAACTGTAAGCATTTTTACCCATGTCAGATGGAAAAGTTCTCATCTACATATTAATAAGTAGTACTCTACATTTCTTTGTTACCTGCCCTCCATTGTCCAGTATTTGTTGATTTTTTTTCACATGCAATGAAGTTTCACCCATCCACTGTCAGCTCCTACATAGCAGGACACAAATCCTATGTATTCTTGTGCCTGTCACCACACAAAGCATGATATCAGACCCATAGTTCTTACATAAATCCAATATTTATTTTTTATAATATTGATCTCTTTAGTGAAACTTTATGAAATTTAAGCATGTAATGAAGTAAAGAGGAATTTTAAAGCAATATTTAAATCTAAAATGTGAGTAAGTATCTTTTTTACTTGAATTGTTTATTTCCATAAAACCTTATCCAGAATCTCATCTATTATAGGAACTGTACTTTATAATTCTAGCTTTAAAGACTAAGGTATTCTCTAGCTTTTCATTTAAACAAAATTCAGGTTAAACTTTATGAATACCTTTAACAGAATATTTCTATGCAGATTATTAGTTTGGTGTTACCATCTTTATGTAAAGTCTAAATATTCATCTAAGGATATTAGCTTCCTATTTTCATGAGAGAAAGAGAAAAAGAGATCAAAGAGTTAGTAGGAGGAAGACAGAAGAGAAAGGAAGAAGGGAGGAAAAGGAAGGAAAGGAGAGAGGCAAGGAGATCTATGACTAGTGTCTTTCCACTCAGGCCTGAAAATCCCTAGGTTTAGGCTCTTTTTAACATACAAGTATTATATTTATTTGCATACATTTTTGGTGATAGTAGTTGGATGGGGGTAGTGCCGTGTCCTTTGTTTATTGTTTTTAACAAGGAAATGAGTAAAAGAACCCTATCTCAGGTCAGGTGCAGTTATTTTGCTGAGTTATTTTGTTTTGATTTGCTTTTTATTTTCTAATACCATGTGCACCTCTTATAAGGAAAAATTAAGCAAAATACATTGGTTTGATTTTTTAGCAAGTTAATTTTATTTGTACATATTAATAAAGCATAAATCCATCCAAAGTGTATAATCAATGACATTCAGTGTATTTGTGCATTTATCACTTCTGTCATTCCTAGAGCACTTTCATTATTCCAATAATAATAATAACTAACAAGAAACAAACAAGCAAAACTCATCACCTCTCAATCTCTCTGCATCCCCTGCTGTACATAGCTCTTATTCTTTTTCTTCTCTCTAGTGTATTTATATTTATATCTTGTAAAACATTCTTATATATGCAAAGTCATCCATATTCATGTTTTACATGATGTTTTACAATCATATACAGTACCATGTTACAGTCTTTAGCTTTCCTTCTAATAATATTGACTTTGGACTCTCCCTTTCAATCATTGTCATACCCATGCAATAGCACTGCTATTTACAAATACCATATTTTCACCATTTCTGTTCACTTCCAAAGATTTACAAACAACCTTTTTACCAATTCTGCACAGATTAAACCTCAGGTTTCTATTCTATACCCTCCTTCCATTTTCTGGTGACCTGTACTCTGATTATTATCTCCATGAGTTTACACAATATATTTCGATCATAATAGCACAATCATACATTATTTGTCCTTTTGTGACTGGCTTGCTTCACTCAACATAGTGTCCTCCAGGTTCATCCATGTTGCCATATGTGTCACAGCTTCATTTCTTCTTATAGCTGCATAATATTCCATCATGTGAATACACCACAATTTGTTTATCCATTCATCCATTGATAGACACCTGGGTTGTTTCCATCTTTTGACAATCATGAGTAATGCCACTATGAACATCAATTCTTCTGAATATATACCTAGTAATGGTATTGCCAGGTCCCATGGAAAGTCTATATTCAACTTCCTTAGGAACTGCCAAATAGTCCTCCACAGTGGCTGTACCATTCTACATTCTCACCTACAGTGAATGAGCATTCCTACCTCTCCATAACCTTTCCAAGATTTGCAGTTTTCTGACTTTTTAATAGTGGCTTGTCTAATAGGTATGAAATGATATTGCATTATAGTTTTTATGTGTACTTCCCTAATCGTTAGTTATGTTGAACATTTTTTAATGTGTTTCTTGCCATTTGTATTTCTTCTTTGAACAATTGTCTTTTCAAGTCTTTTGCCAATTTTTAATTTGGGTAGTTTGTCTTTTCATTGTTGAGATATATGATCTCTTTGTATATCATGTATTAAACCCTTATCAGATATGTGACTGCCAAATATTTTCTCCTAATGAGTTAGCTGCCTTTTCACCTTTGTGACAAAGTCCTTTGAAGTGCAAAAGTGCTGAATTTTGAGGAGGTCACATTTATCTAATTTTTCTTTTGTTGCTCATTGTTTGGGCATAAGGTTTAAGAAACTACTGCCTAACACAAGACCTTGAAGATGTTTTCCTAAATTTTCTTCTAGGAGTTTTATGATCATCACTTTTATATTTAGGTCTTTGATCCATTTTGAGTTAATTTTTGTATATAATGTGAGATTGGGGTCTTCTTTCTTTCTTTTGGATATGGAAATCCAGTTTTTCCAACACCATTTGTTGAATAGACTGTTCTGGCCAGCTGGGAGGACTTGGCTGAGTCAAAAATCACTCAACTATAGATGTAAGGGTCTATTTCTGAGTTCTGAATTCGATTCCATTGGTCAGTGTGTCTTTCTTTATGCCAGTATCATGCTATTTTTTACCACTGTAGCTAAGTAACATGCTTGAAAGTCTAGAAGGGAGAATTCTCTAACCTTGTTCTTTTTTAGGATCTTTTTGGGTATTCAGGGCCTCTTACCCTTCCAAATGAATGTGATCATTGGTTTTTCCATTTCTAAAAAAAAAAAAAAAATAGACTGCTGGGATTTTTATAGGTATTGCATTGAATCTGTAAATCAGTTTGGGTAGGATTGACACCGTAATGATATTTAGTCTTGCAATCCATGAGCACAAAACGCCATTCCACTTATTTAAGTGTTCTTTAGTTTCTTTTAGCAATGATTGTAGCTTTCTGAATACTGGTCCTTTATGTCCTTGGTTAAGTTTATTCCTAAATATTTGGTAATTTTAGTTGCTATTCATAATGGAATAAATTTGGAAATCAGTAATGGATAGAAAAGGGGAAAATTCATAAATATATAGAGAATTAAACCATATACTCTTAAATAATCAATAGGTCAAAAAAGAAATTGCAAAAGAATTCAGCAAATATCTTGAGAGGAATGAAAATGAGAACACGACATATCAAAACTTTTGGTACACTGCAAAGGCAGTACTGAGAGGAAAATTTATAGCCCCCATTGCTACAGTAAAAAAGAGGAAAAAGCTAAAATTGAAAATCTAATTGCACACCCGGAGGAACTAGAAAAAGAAGAGCAAATTAATCCCAAAACAAGCTGAAGGAAAGAAATAGTAAAGGTCAGAGCAGAAATAAATGAAACTGAAACAAACAAACAAACAAAAACAATAGAAATTATCAACAAAATCAAAAGTTGATTCTTTGAGAAGATCAACAAAATAGACAAACCCTTAGCTAGACTGACAAAGAAAAAAAGAGAGAAGATGCAGATAGATAAAACCAGAAATGAAAGGGGGGACATTACCACTGACCATGCAGAAATAAGAAAGTTCATAAAAGCATACTTTGAACAACTGTATGCCAAAAAATTTGAAAATATAAATGAGATGAACAAATTTCCTAGAAACACACAAACTACCTACACTGACCCTAGAAGAAATAGAAGGCTTCAATAAACCAATCACAAGTGAAGAGATTGAAACAGTCATCAAAACCTCTCAAAGATGAAAAGCCCGGGACAAGATCATTCAAAGATGATCTGATAACAATATCACTTAAGCTCTTCCAAAAAATTGAATAGGAAAGAGCACTACCTAACTGATTCTACAAAGCCAACATGATCGTAATACCAAAACTATATAAAGATACTACTACTACTACTACTACAAAAAAGAAAATTATAGACTAATATCCATAATGAATATAGATGCAAAAATCCTCAACAAAATACCTGCAAACTGAATCCAAAAGCACATTAAAAGTATTATACACTATGACTGAGTGGATTTTATCCCAGGTATGCAAGGGTGGTTCAACACAAGCAAATCAATTAGTGTAATAAACCACATTGATAAATTTAAGAAGAAAAACACATGATCCTCTTGATTGATGTAGAAAAGGCATTTTACAAAATACAGCAGCCTTCCTTGATAAAAATACTCCAAAAGCTAGGAATAGAAGGAAGCTTTCTCAATATTGTAAAAAACATATATGAAAAACCTGCTGATAGCATTTGTACTCAATGGTGAAATTCTGAATGTTTTCCTGCTGGTATCAGGAACAAGACAAGAATGCCCACTACCACCATTGTTATTAAATATTTTGCTAGAGGTTCTAGCTAGAGCAATTAAGCTAGACAAAGAAATAAAAGGCACCCAAATAGGAAAGTAAGAAGAAAAACTTTCACTATTTGCTGATGGTTTGATCTTATATCTAGAATCTCCTGAAAACGCCACAGCAAAGTCACTAGAACTAATAGACAAGTTCAGCAAAGTGGCAGGATACAAGATTAACATGCAAAAATCAATAGCGTTTCAATACACCACTGATATGCAATCTGAGGAGGAAATCGGGATTGAATCATTTACTTCACTTCAAACTTTGTTCCTGATAGCAAATGTATACATATTTTTTCCTGGAGAACAATGAAAGAAAGTGGTTGACTCTTTTATTATGTGGATACTTTTTATAACTATATCAAAATATCTTCCTATGGATATTTTTTGACAGTTAACATAACTATTTTACCAAGAACTTTTCTTTGTAATCATGTTTATTGTATTGTAATGTTGCATAGAATTTTCTTCAGTTAGTCAAAGATCTTTGACTACAGATATCTTTCCCCACATATAAATAGTAGACAAATATTTCCTCTTTCATAGATACTTGAACACTGATTAGGTTATTCCCCCACCCCATTTATTAGAAAAATGATGGGTTTACATAACAACCATGCATAAAATAAGGATTCCCATATACTACCTCACTGTCACCCTCTTGCATTGGTATGGAATATTTGTTACAGTTGATGATAAAACATTTTTATTATAGTACTGTTAATTAAATTACATGGTATAACTTAGCATTCACTATGTAGTGCAGTTCCATGGATTTAAGAAAAATTATTCTGTCAACATATACAATCTAACATTTCCCCTTTTAATCAGAGTCAGATGTGTTTCAGTGCTGTTAATTGCATTCACAATGTGCTATCATCACCCCCATTCATTGCCAAAACATTTTCATCATTCCAAATAGGAACCCTGTTTAATTCTTAACTTCCCGTTCCTTATGCTTACACATTCCCTGGTAATCAATTTTCAAGATTCTAACACTATGCGCTTGCTTATTCTAATCATTTTGCATCAGTGAGATCATACATTATCTGTTCTTTTGTGTCTGGCTTATTTCACTCAACATGATGTCTTCAAGGTTCATCCATGTCCATTATATATATCAGGACTTCATTCATTTTTAAGACTGCATGATCTTCCATTGTATAATACACTACATTTTATTTATCCATTCATCAATTGATGGACACTTGGGTTGATTTCATCTTTTGGCAATTGTGAGTAATGCTACTGTGAACATTGGTGTGCAAAATCTGCTTTCAATTTTTTAGGGTATATAATTGAGATTACCAAGTCATATGGTAATTTCATATTTGGTTTTTTGAGGAACCACCATACTGTCTTCCATAGCAGCTGCTCCATTTTACATTGCCACCAGCAATGAGTGAGTGTTACTATTTTTCATCTCTCCAACACTTGCTATTTTCTGCTTATTTTTAATAACAGTCGTCTAATGGGTATGAAATGGAATCTCATTGTGGTTTTGATTTGCAGTTCCCTAGTGGCTAATGAGGGAAATATCTTTTCATCTTTCATGTATGTTCAAGTCTTTGGCCCATTTTTTAATTGGGTTGTTTTGCCTTTTTGTTGGTAAACTGAAGGATTTCTTTATATATACATATTTAAATCCTTTATTGGATATTTGGTTTTCAAATACTTTCTCCCATTGTGGACGTTGCCCTTTTTATTTTTCATAATAAAGTTCTTTGAGGAACAAAAGTTTTAGATTTTGATGAAATCCTTTTTATCTATTGTTTCTTTCATGCTTTTAGTATAAAGTCTAAAAAACTATTAACTAACACCAGGTCCTGAAGATGCTTTCCTACATTTTCTTCCTGGAGTTTGTTGTTCTAGCACTTATATTTAAATATTTGATCCATTTTGAATTGACTTTTGTATATGGTGTGAGGTAAGGGTCATTCTTTTTATTTTTCAAAAGGAGATACAGTTTTCCCAGTGCCATTTCTTGAAGAGACTATTCTTTCCCAATTAAGTAGTCTTTGCTACCTTTTCAGAAACTACTTGGTTGTATGTGTGAGGGTTGATTTCTGAGCTTTGAAATCTACTGTTGGTGTATATGTCTGTCCTTGTGCCAGTCCATGTTATTTTGATTATTGTGGCTTTGTAATAAGTTTAAGATCTTAAAGTGTGAGTCCCCTAATTTCATTCTTTTTTTTTCAAGATGTCTTTAGCTTTACAGAGCCCCAAGACCTTCCATATAAATTTCTGCAAAGAAGGTTGTTGGAACTTTGACTGGGAATGCATTGGATCTATAAGTCCTTTGGCTAGTACTGATGCCTTAAATATATTTAGCCTTCCAATACATGAACACAGAATATCTTTCCACTAATTTAGGTATTCTTGTGGTATCATTATTTGGCATTACATGAGGGTGATGTTGGCCTGATAGAATGAGCTAGGGAGTATGCCCACCTCTTCAATTATGGGGAAGAATTTTGTACAGAATTGGAGTTAATTATTTTTGGAATATTTGTTAGAATTCCCTTCTAAAACCATCTGGACCTGTGATTTTCTTAATTGGAAGGTTTTTGATAACTGATTCCATCTCTTTTCTAATAATCGGTTTGTTGAGATCTACTGTTTCTTCTTGATTCAATGTAGGTAGTTTGTGTTTTTAAGAGTTTTTCCACTTCATCTAGATTAATTTATTGGTATACAGTTCTTCATAGTATCCACTTATAATCCTTTTTATATCATTGGGGTTAGTAATAAAGTAATTCCCCCCTTTTCATTCCTAATTTTCATTATTTGTATCCTCTTTCTTTTTTTCTTTATCTGTATAGCTAAAGGTTTGTCAATTTTGTTGATGTTTTCAAAGAACCAACTTTTGTTTTCGTTGATTCTGCTAATTTTCCTTTTCTATTTCATTTATATCTGCTCTAATCTTTGTTATTTCCTGTCTTCTGTTGGCTCTAGGTTTAGTTTCCTATTTTTTTTTAATAGTTATTCTAGTTTTGAAGTTAAGTCTATGATTTAAAGTCTTTCTTTTTTTTAGCATAAGTATCAAGAGCTATAAATTTTTCTCTCAGCACTGCCTTTAGGACATCCCATAAATTTTAGTATGTTGAATTTTCATTTTCAGTCTCCTTGAGATATTTTCTAGTTTCCCTTTTGATTTTTTTTAATTCATTGGTTGTTTAAGAGTATGCATTTTAATTTCCACATATTTGTGAATTTTCCTTTTCTCCCACTGTTACTGATTTCTAGATTCATTCCATTGTGATTAGAGAAAATAAATTTTATAATTCCAATATTTTGTTAATTTATTGAGACTTTGTTTTGTGGCCCAACATATGGCCTATCCCAGAAAATGATCCACATGTGCTTGAGAAGAAGGTGTATTCTGTTTTCTTTGGGTGTAATGTTCTGTATATGTCTGTTATCTAGGTGGTTTAGTGTATCATACAAGTCCTGTACTTCTTTGTTGATTTTCTGACTAGATGTTTTATACATTATTGAGAGTGGTGTTCTTAGGTCTCCTACTATAATGTAGAATCATCAATTTCTCCCTTCAAATCTGTCAATATTTGCTTTATATATTTTGGAACTCTGCTGTTAGATGCATATATAGTTATAATTATTACAGCTTCCTGTTCTATTGTCCCCTTTATCAGTATGTATTATCTGTCTTTTCCCTTGTAACTGTTTTTTATTTAAAGTCTATATAACCTATATTAGTATAATCATTCCAGTTCTCTTTTGGTTAGTAGTTGCATAATGTCTTTTATCCCCATCCTTTCACTATAAACCTTCTTGTACATTGTACAATTTAAAATGAGTATCTTATAGACAGCATATATTTGGGTTATGCTTTTTAATCCATTCTGCCAGTCTCTGCCTTTTGACTGGAGAGTTTAATCCATTTACATTTAAAATCATTACTAGTAATTCAGGTCTTTCTTCTGCCCTTTTGCTATTTAGCCTTTCTAAGCATTAACCCTTTTTGGTCCTCCTCTTCCATTAGAACCTACTTTTGTCTTTACTTGCTTTCTTTTGTTGTATCATATTGAGTGCATTCTTTTCTCTATCTGGATATATTTTTAAGTTGTTTTCCTTGTGGTCACCATAGGGTTTAAGTATATAACAATTATATTTAATTTGATGCCAACTTAACTTCCATAACATGCAGAAATACTTTTCCCTCTATACTCACATCACTTTTTCCCTTGTTACCATTTGTATCTTTGTACATTGTATGTCAGAAAACCTAGATATATGACTGCTTTTTACGTATTTACAGTTTAGTACCTGTAAGCAGTAAGACAGGAAATTATATACCAAACAACTCAATGCAATAATACTAGCATTTATAATTACTCAAATGGTTACATTTACTGAAGGTCTTTCCTTCTCTATGTTGCTTTGAACAACTTTCTAAGCATCCTTTTCTTTCAGTTTGAATAATTCCCTTTAACATTGCTTGTAGGGCAGGTCTAGTGGTGAGTACTCCCTTAACTTTTATCTGAGAATATCTTAATCTCTCCTTAATTTTTGAAAGAGACTTGCTTATATGAAATTCTTGGCTAGCAGTTATTTTCCTTCAGCATTTCAAGTATGTCAACCCACTGATTTCTTGTCTCCATGGTTTCTGATGAGAAATAGGCAATCCAATTGGAACTCCATTGTACATAGTGTATTGTTTTTTTCTCTTGCAACTTTCAAAACTTTCTCCCTTGTCTTTGTCACTTGATAGTGTAATCAATATATGACAAGGTGTATTTTTCTTCATATTTATTCCTGTTTGGTGTTCTCTGAGCTTATCGGATGTGTATATTCATGTTTTTTGCTAAGTCTGGGAAGTTCTCTGTCATTATTTCTTGATTATTCCTTTCTCTCTTTCTTCTCCTTCTGGAACTGATGGTATCCATAACTATCTTAGGCTATTTTCACTTTTAATATTTCAAGACAATGTAGTAATGATGTAAGGATGCATGCATCAACCAATGGAACAGAATTGAGACTCCATAAATAAACTGTTTTCATTTACAGTCAATTAATTTTCAATTACAATGGATTTTAAGGATCAAAAACAATAAAAATCTTAGAAGAAAATATAGGAGTACATCATCATGGCTTTGAGTCAGTCAAGATTTCTTAATTATGAAATTAAAAGCACAAGTGATAAAAGGAAAATTGATAAATCGGAATTCATGAAACCCAAACTTTTGTACTTCAAAAGTCAGCACTAAGAAAGTGAAGACAGCAACGGACTGGGATAAAAAATTTCAAATCATTTACTTGAGAATAGACTTGTGTCCAGTATATGTAAAGAACTCTTAAAATTCAATAATAAAATGACAAACAAGTCAGTTAAAAATGCACAAAATATTTAAATAGACATTTTACTAGAGATGATATACAAGTAACCAATAAACCTATGAAAAGATACTAAATATCATTATAATCACCAGAAAGGCTGTAATTCAAAGGGCAGACAACATTAAATATTGGTGCAGATGTGAAGAAAGTGTAATTGCCATTTGTTTCTGGTGAGAATGTAAATTTTCAAAGGCTCTTTGGAAAACATCTTAGCAATTTCCTAAAAGGTAAAGTATAAAATTTTATCTAAGCAAACAATCACACTCCTAGTTATCTACCTAAGAAAAATATAAATACATGACCACACAAAAGACTTATAATGAGTACTTAAAACAGTATTATTCATAACATCAGAACTGGAAGTGTCCTTCAACAAGTGAATGGATAACAAAATGTGTTATACTTGTGTAGTAAAATGCTATTCAGCAGTAAAAAAGAACAAACTACTGATATGTACTACAATATGGGTACATTATTCTGGAAGCTGGGTATGAAACAGCACATATTACATAATTCCATTTATGGAAATGTCCAGAAAAGACAAGAAAGGTCTTTATCGAGACAGAAATGTCATTGTTGATGGTTTCAAGCTGGGCACAGGAGCAAGAATTGACTGCAAATGGACACTAGAGATAATTTTAGATGGATGGCAATGTTCTAAAACTGGAGTATCGTGAAGGTTGCATAACTCTGTAAACTTACTAAAAATCATTGAATTGTACTCTTAAAACAGACATGGTATATAAATTATATTTTGGTAAAATTGTTTAAAAATATCTGTATTGACATTCATGATGAAAAAATTTTGTCAGATATTCTGTACCAGAATCTTCTTTAATTAATGTTATTAATCATTAAATTCTATAATAGAGCTGAAAGTAAACCTTAAATCAGCAACAAACTTTTAAAAATGCAATTTATAAATTAGGAAACTAAAATCCTCTACTCCCTGACTGTAGCTATAATGCACATAAATGAAATAAAATTCTACGCTGCTAGGATATTCTGAATATTGAGATAATCTTAAACTAAATAGGTGAATGTTCTAGGGGTGGTTTTAATATTGATTATTGGGGCAGGGGCCTCAGTGTATGCTGTATCTTAGAAAACTTAATTCCAAGAATTTTATATTAAATCAAGCCTATTATTTAATTTTTGGAAATGCTTATAAAGAATAGCTGAAAATATGCTATGAGCATTTTCTATGACAAGACTTACATTAATATAAACTTAAAGTGAATACTTAATTTAGATGGCAAATACCATCACTAAAGATGACAATAAAAGGAAATGTTATTTTTATTTATTAAACCTTAGATAAAAGCAAACTTAGGAATATAAACTTAATGGATGATACAAATCTAGGTTTTAGGTGAGCTCACACTTCTGGGTTCATTGTATCTTCTTATTACTTTGCTCAGTAGGAATGGAAAATGCAAGAATCCCTGAGTCACTTTGGGAAACAGACATTAAATCCATGAAAGTAGAGGAAAGGTTCCCAGTTGTTCAAGACATACATTTTTGCTAAGGAAAATTGAAAGAATGCCATTAATAATATTCGCACTTCTTTTTCACAGCCTGATGTTAATGAAGTCTGGAGTCATTTTCCTAACCACATCAGGGTTTCACCATGAAACAAATGAAAAGTGTTTGAAAAATATGGGTTAAAATAGGTGTTTTAAACCCTAAGTTACAAACATGCTCAATGGTGTTTTTCTGCTGAAAATGTTTCTGTGTTCATCCCAGAAGATGAAATTGGAATATGGTCCCAGCCAGTATCGTCAGCCTGCTTTAAGATGAGAGGACATTAACAAAGAAAAGCCACCTGCAAAAAGATGAGATGAGTAACTACCAAAAGCAGGGTCATCATTTTCACTCATAATTGGTCTTCTAGTACCATCCACGTAACTAGATGCTGAGGCTTATCTCAGACATTCTTGTTCTCCAGAAATTACTGAGAGAATACTCTGGTCCTTCTCTCTCTCTTCCATCTCTGGCCCTCAATAATGCCTGGCATTCTGCCATTAGAGGATTATTCCCAGGAGTCAGCACTGTATCAGAAAGGACTGTTGTGGGTCAGTTTTGTGAATCAACTTGGCTAGGCTATAGCCCCCAGAATTCTGTCAAACACTCATCTAGGTGTTGCTGTGAATGTGTTTGGTAGATGTGATTAAAGCCCAGAGTCAGTTGATTTTAATTAAGGGAGATTATCCCACAAAATTTGGAAGGGTCTGATTTAATCACTTGGAAGGCCCTAAGAGAAGCGTTGAGCTTTCCCAGATGACAAAGAAATTCCACTTGTGCATAGCATCTTGAGCTTGGGCAGTAGAGTCCCTACCCTGCCTGTTCTCCTAATCAGGCAGGGCAACTAGTAAACTTATCTGATCCTAATGAAGATCTGCAAGAATTTATATATATTTAACAACAACAAATGTTCATACAAACTAGAGATACATGCTTACCATAACTGTGAAAAAATATTGAGTTGATCAACCTGACTTGAAAATTTAAAATTAGAGTTCATTAATTAAAACACTGTGCATTCTTTACAAATATTTTTATTCTAGCTCTTAGTGTCACCAGTTTCTTAATAACAATAGATATATTGTCAGGACAGTTTCTTGTGTGTTTGTCTGTTTGTTTCAGATTATTAATATCCATTCTTGTTAAAATTAATTTATAATATTAGGATAATGTCTTGAGAACAGTAAAATCAGAAAAGGGTGCTAATAATTATGATAAAAGTAAAGTTTATTTTGATTTCTGTTCTTCTTTACTCCCAAAGATGTCCCCCAAATATGTATTTATTACTAAAAAGAATTGTTGACTACTTCTTACTATCTTCTTCTCCTTACTCAACTAGCAGGTTAGCATTTTTCCTTTTCAGTTTTAAGAAGGCTCTAATCTCTATTCTCCTGAAAAATTGTCCCCACCTAATCTAACACAGAGTCTAGAGAATAAATCACAAAGTATGGAGAAAAGTGTGTTCATATTTTTGCTCCATCACTTCCTGGGTGATGAGAGAGAGATCATTCAGCCTCTCTGCACTTCAGTTTCCAAATCTGCAAGTTGGAAGGGACATTGCCTATTTTATTGGGTGATTATGATAACAAAATATTATATTGCATGTAAAGCACTTTACAAAGTAAACAAAAATCAGTTCCTTGCTATTTTAAACTAAGAATTTTCAATGTAATGTTTTTCCTCCAACTCCTCCAATATTTTATGACCATGCTTGCGAAGGAAATACATCCTCCTTCTTGTCTCATTTTCCCAAATCAATCTGTGGGGAAGCTTGTGAACTAGGCAGCCTGCGACTGCTCAGGCCAGCCCTGGCAGCCCTACCGACTAGCTGTATCACCTTGGATAAAATGAAGAACCTTTTTGAGCCTCAGTTTCCTCCTCTGTAAAAGAGCAAAAGGTAGCAGCTATAGTGCAGGGTAGCATGAAGGATAGAACAGACCACATTCAGTAGATGTTGGCGCTGCCCTGCCGCGTCCGAATACAATCACTGAATAAACTCATCAAATGATTTCCACCCTGCGCTCACGTGTTACTTCTATCACCACCACACTCTCATTTACTGTTAAGTTCTCCATGTCCTTTTAAAAATGTTTACATGAAAATATAAATTACTTATTTTCTCGTTAAGATGCTAAATTGCAGCTTAGTAGCCATTCCCCTCCCTTGCCCATTCAAAAGATGTTACTTTTGATACACAACATGAATTGTTATTGCTATCTAAAACTTCTCAATATAAATGAAAATTACTTTTGATACTTAAGGTAATGGTTTATTTTTACCAAATTTCTTTGCTTGATCTAACTATTGATGCTAGTTTATATATATGTGTATATATAAAAATATAGATTACATATAGATATATATATATGCACATGTCACACTCTTGGGACCACATGAATTGCATTCTCAAAGTTCTCAAGCATTCAATGTTTCCCCAAGCATTTAATTCAAAATTATAGTCTTGGTTTAGAAAATTCTAAAGAATCCATCTCACTCCATTCAGACAGACCTGGGTTTAAACCACAGCACATATACAGACTTTGATCCTGAGCTTCCCTGATAACCCATTGTCTCATCTATAAAACAGAAGTTATAATAGTACATCCTTTGGATTTATGATAAAAGTTATATTTATAATGATGTTAACACAGTTTTTAGTACATACTAAATATTTAATAAACGTTTTCTCACTGAATGAAGGGTTTCTTCTTCCCTCTTTCATTTGTCTTTTCCTTCCTTTTTTTCCTTTCTATCCTCCCTTTCTTTCTTTTATAGTTCTTAGCCACCTTCTAGTCTATGGGCCTCTTATTCCTAATTTTGTTTATTTAATTTCTTAGGTCATCAGTTATTAACCTATTCCCCCCCTATGCCTTTCATTTTGCTAATTCCTGGAGATATGATAATGAACAAAAGTAAGCACATTTTAACTTCATATATTCTGGTTATATTCTGGTGGGGGAGATAGATATTCATTAAATAATTGTGTAAACATGTAAAATTGTGATTTTGTGATAAGAATTATGAAGGAGAAATACAACCATACTCTGAGAACACAGAACAGAGAAAAACTGACCTAGTCAAAGCATTGAAGGAGCTTCCCTGAGCAAGGAACATTTTGATCTGAATGCTGAAGTATGAGTTGGAAAGAACTAGGTGAAGATGCAAGGAAAGAACATTCCAGCAGCAGGGACAGTATGTGCACAAGCAACGGGGCAGAAAGAAGCACAGATAACATGAGTGCATTTACAAGTCAGCAGGACTGTTCTAGTTGAGAGACAGAGAGACACTGAATATATGAGAGAGAGGAGTTGCTTAATAGTTAAGATTCCTGAGATGGGGCAGTGGAGGCAATCCACAGCCTAGATGGAAAAAATACCTTCAGGGGAGAAATTAGAACTCCTGAATTTCAGCATGGAGGAAATATGATAAAACTTATGCATAGATAACTATGATAGGTATTTAGAGTCAAGTGTATCAATGTAAATTGTCAGATTTGTAAGTACAATAAATAGTACACACCATTATTGAAATTTTGTATACAAAGCACGTCAAGGTTAAATGATTCATTCAACAATCACCATATTCCTAAAACTCCTGAGAATTTGGGAATGGAACAAAACTGACATAGAAAACTCCCCTTTCAAGGAACAGGCTACCATGAGGTAAAAACTATTTTTTAAAGAAGTATTTAAACAGTAAATTCCCCCATCTGGGCTGCTCTAACTATGTATGATACCATTGTGATAAGTTTCTTGAAAATAGGTTTTGAAGAAAACCAAGGAAGCCTGAGATCTATGGTACAAGTACAAGTTCAGAAAGTTTGAGTCTATAATCATCTCGGCCTCCAAGAAAGACATAGGGAATTAGACTCAAGATATTCATGTATTCGTAGAAAAATGGGACATGGGTGGGTAAACAGAGCAATTTAATTAGCCTGTTCCTCGAGGTGGGAGTGAATG
The DNA here is from genome assembly GCF_030445035.2 of Dasypus novemcinctus. Taxonomy (NCBI): domain Eukaryota; kingdom Metazoa; phylum Chordata; class Mammalia; order Cingulata; family Dasypodidae; genus Dasypus; species Dasypus novemcinctus. The sequence goes on from NC_080694.1 coordinate 41,304,050, forward strand.
GTCTATTTGTGTGGGGTTAATGAACTCTTCCAGGGCACCGAATAAAACTGTGGTGCCTTTAGAGGACTCATTGACCTCACAGGGTTGAGTACTTTTTCTATGAGAGAGCCCTTTATTTACCAGTCTTGGCACTCTGCAGGAGAAGGCCACATATTTATGGGATATCAGCTTCCCATAGGTGTGGAAGTGTTTTTCTTGAGTTTACACCTTGACACACTCAACAAACATGACAATTGCTGGTAGAATTGTTTTCTTCCTCTGCATAAATTAAGGGAGGCTTCATAGCATTGTTTAATTTTGTCAGTGTAACACACACATAAGATAATAGTAATTATTATCTGTATGAGGTGGCTATCTATTAGAGGTGGTATTTCTGAGCTACAACTAGATATTATTCAGTATTGAGAGATGTGTTATCAAAGTCAGAGTAGGGGTAAGCCAGTGGTGGTTGTTTTTACATCTACACAGTTGCTGCCTCTTTTCTGAAGATGAGGCATAGCAATGTTTAACATCTCTCTCTTCGCATTCATTCAGATAATAAGAATTTATGAGTGCTCTCTGCATGCTAAGTAAATATTACTCTGCCAAAAGGCGGGAAGACAGGAGAAATGAAAGACATAACTAAATACCTAGTCATTTATGTTACCGCTAATAACACAAGCCATTGATTTTATTTGGAGTGTCCTCTCTTTTTTCTAGATCTCAACCAAGACAGATAGAAGGAAAAGAGAAAAACGCACTAAGTCCTTCCCCTTAATTTATTGAGCAATTATCCATGAGTCTCTCATGTTTCTACATGTCCTGTGAGTAGAAACAGTGATCCCTTTGCTTCATGATTATCTTTTCAAGTATATCTGTAGAATGTACAACCCTGCAAAACAGAGATACCTCCCCACTTCGGTGCAAACAGAAGATGTGCCTGCAAGCTCTTATAAAAAAAGATCTGGGTTTCCTGAGGCCATGGCCTATGACACAAACCAACCGCTTGTGCGGGATCCACCAAGGCCCTTCACTGTCACCGTCACACTATTTGGGAGGCAAGGGGCACTGACGCAAACGTGATGCTCATCCTGCTTGCAGATGAGGCTCAAGGTCCTTCATCTCGGACTTAAGCATCTCGTGTATTTTGCCTGCACCCATGAAAGGATGGCAGGTTATCTCGTTAGCTCACAAGTAGAGCAAAATCTCGGCCCCTTCACAGTTCTTGGCATGCTTTCCTCTTAGTGTCTTATGTGGCTTATAGGCTTCTTCCCCCGAGGTAACTGTGTACATCATTACGGATTTCTACCTCTGAGCAGAAAGTCACCTGAACAACTCGACTGACCAGAGCAGGCCTATGGCAGAACCCAAGCTGGTCTTGTCACACCCTGCCTGTGGGACAGATCTTCAAACTTCCATCATGTGGAAGACTACAATTGGGAAAGTTTAGAAATACAAAACTCTTGAAAAATGAAAACTAGAGATAAATGTTTAGTATCATGTTAAATGTTTAACATTCATCATCTGGAACTTTGTTTAGAAAGTCTTACCACTCTATTTCATGGTTTACATATGCACATAGAAAAGAGAGATATATGCAAAATATTTAAAAAAATATGCATTGTTTTACCTAACTTTTGCATCCTTTGTTGTAAGTCCTTTAGACCTTTGAGGACGAACAGTGTCTCTTTGACCCTCTGGACTACTGGACAAGCCTGGTGTGCTGCCAATAGACTTAAGGTCACGAGTGAAAAAGAAATATACCAAATTGATTTCGTCTTTTGTTATTGCTCAACAACTGTCAAACAATTGAGGAATTTGTTTTGGATGAAGCACTAACATTCTTTCTTCTATTTCCAGCCCCATTTCACATAGTCTACTGTTCTGTAGATGGCCACTGATTAATGGCCTGTCCTCAGAGAGAGGACAGGAAATATGTCATGGGTTCTCTGGTTCTTCAAGCTTCTGATTAGGACCGGGGCCAGAAATCACGTGTACTTAGCCCTATTCTCCTCCTGAATATAGAGAAAGTGGGACCTACTCTGTGCAGCGAGAATAACTACCCTGTTGCTCACACATAATGCCTGAGGTTCAACAGCTTGTGAAAAAGTCATCGTCCAGGGGATCATCTTGATTCTTTCATAACTGGGGCAAGGCCTCAAGCTAACAAGGATCTGGGAGAGCACTGGAGACAACTGGGTTACAAGAACCAATAAAGTCCCATTAGAGCAAAGCAGGCCCATCAGTCATTTGTTAAACACAGATTTATTGAGTGCCTGCAATGTGACATACATTGTAGTAAGTTCTGGTGAGAAGAACTTGCCTCCAGTGGAAATGAAAATATTGAGAAGCTAACACGTGCTGTTTATATTTAAAAGAGAGGGAGCTAACCTAAGCTGTGGGTAGGCAAGTTTGTATAGGTTTCCTGGAAGAAGTGTCATAGAAACGGAGAAATGAAAGAAGAGTAAACCTTTAAACTAGAAAACAAAATAGGAGGAAAATAAGGAGATTTATGATGCAAAGTCTCTAAGGGAAAAAAGCCAGTAGGACCGGATTACAGAGAGAAAAGAGGATGATTTTACAGTAAGACTGAAAAGTGTACAAAGGCCAGAGAGAGATCCATGAGAAAAGGATCAGAATTGGTAGGGAAGATTATGACTTCACTTTTGACACATGGAGTTTGAGATACACCTCAAATGTATACATACAGGCATATATTACATATGTGTGTATGCAAATACCCATACATATATGGGTCTGGAGGTGAGGAGAGAAGTTGTGTCAAAGATAGAAATTTGGTGGTTGTTTGGCAAAATTTAGGTAGTAAATAAAGACATGAGAAATGGATGATATTGTTCAGGGTCATATTTTAGGTTAAGAATAAAAGTGTCTAGGTCAGAATCCTGATAAAAAGAAGAATTTAATAAATAAGGAAATGTGAGAAATAACTGGCAAAGGAAACTGGAAAGTGGTCAGAGAAAGAAAACCAAAAGGATGTAGTGGTGCAGAAGCCAAAGGCAAGGGGGTTTCAAAAAGAAGGGGGTTAAGAGTAGGGAATCATAATGAGTATCAAGATAAAGACTAAAAAATGTACATTTGCCAATAAGGAAGCCATTCATATTTTAAAATAAAAGACTAAAAGCCAGAGAAGATATAAAAGTTAGAAAAAAAGAAAGTCAGGAGGCAAGGCCAGAACTTGTTAGAGGAGCTATCATTGAAGGTGATGATAAGTTACAAAGGAGTATGATTGAAGGCCAAGGAAGAAAAATTAGAAAGAGAAACCAGAGACAAATTGATCTGGAATCCAGGAATCATTTATGAAGAACAGCACCACAGGCCAGTTATTTTTTAAAGTTCCTTTCTGTATACTTATTTATAATACTTCTATATGCTAGAATATTGTGTTTTAACTACTTATTATTGAACTAAAATATTTTCTTTATGGTTTAATTTGAAAATATAGAAAAATCCATATTCTTACCATTAATAGGCAAACAATATTGACGTTTGGGCTTTCTTCACAAGGGGGGAATAAATAAAAGTAAATACAGACACAGAAGAACACACAGTAAATGGACACATAGACCAGACAGCAAGCAAAAAAAACCTCGGATGGGGTGAATAAAAAAAAAATTGTTATTTATGTATATACCTTTATTATATTGAAATATATTGCCTTCAAAAAATATTATAACCCAAGCAATTATATTTTGTTTTATATTACACTGAGCTAGATCATTACATCTAAAATTAATTTAGGAAAATGATCAACTTTTTAAAGGTTTCCGATTTTTTAAACACTGATTTGATTATTTTATTAAATAGAGGTTTCAAATGTCTACATCATTGTTTCCGAATTAACTGAAGTCAGTGAAAAAAACAAATATTTAAGCATGAAATACACCTGTGTATTCTATTGACATCCACTTTCACAATGAAAAATTTTAAAATATGCTGCTTTCTTCTGACCTATATTTTTTCTCCAACATATGGAGACTTTGGTTAATAAATACCTTCATGTTGGATGATGTTTACTATCAGATTGACTACAAATTTACTTCAATTATTTTTGACCAATGAAATTATAGCTAGATAACTAATTTATGAAAAGAAAAGCTTTTTAGTAATTAAATCCTTATAAAATTAATTAAGTGATCCCAGATGTAAAAGCATTTATTTTATATATCTCATACATAACCAATAAAAATTGGATCAATCTCCTTGGCTTAAATTGTATCTTTCACCTATTCATGGGAGCAATTTGACCAACCAGGACAGGCCTGTGGCAGAACACAAGATGACTTCAGCACCCTTCAGGAGAATCCAGAGCAGAAACTAGACTGCAGTTCCAGAGCAAAGATAAACTAAAGACACAAATTTATGTGAGGACAGACTCAGAAATGTAGACAATCTAATCTAAAATATTTACTCAAAAGATGATCAGGAAGTTAAGAACCCTTAAGAAACAAGGTATCTACAAGTCAGATCAGCATCAACCAGGTCAAAAATGTATGTCTGGAGAATGAACAGGGGATGGATCCAGAGGAATTCTCTAAGGTTTCACCCTACCGAGGGAGGAAATCCGGAGCTCTTGAGGTTGGAACTTAGACGTGGAAGAAATTGGCTTATGTGCCATGTTCAAAAACATCATCACTTCTAACCAAGAACATTTTTGTTTTTGTTATTTTAGTTACTATGGAGAAAAGTTCTTCAGCTTTCTCTGTTTTTCTTCTTTTTTGTTTTCTTCTGTATTATTTTTATAGGTGTGTGACAATCACATCAATCTTGAATTCAGGCATCAGGCAAGCTGAGTTCATATTCCAACATAGCTAAAGACTAGTTCTGAGCAAATTATTACAACTAATCTGTAGTTTAATTTATGCATCTATAAAATAGAGCCAACTCATACCCAATACACAGGGCCATGTAAATGTTTTTAATAATCTAATATTATTTCTATCACGTTAAAAGAAATTAACAAAACTGCATTTCTTTAAGCTTTCTATATCAAGGAAGCAAACAAAACCATTATCTTTCATTGTTTATAATAATCAAGACAGGTCTACTATGTTACTTTAGGGAGGTGAATAAGGGAAAAGGATGAGTCAATGTGATATCTATCACTTACTGGTGGGTTAAGAATAACTCACAATAAGGGGTCATTCTGTTTACAGATACTATTCTTATTCAAAAATAGAATCATAAGAATGAATAATCAGGCAACTCAGTCTGATCCCCACATAGACTGACTGTTAAGATTTTGAAGCATTGTGTCCCCTAACTAGTTTGCTAATGCTGCCTAACAAATTACCATAATTTAGAGGCTTGAAACAGTACACATTTCTTATCTCACAGGTTCTGTGGATCAGGAGTCTGGGCACGAGTTAGCTGGGTTCCCCGCTCAGGGTCTCACAGGGCTGACATCAAGATGTCGAACAGGGTGGCGTTGGCATTTGGAGCTCAGGGTCTTCCCCCAGCTCTGTTGTGGCAGAACTCAGTTCCTTGTGGCTGCAGGACTGAGGTTCCCTGCTTTCTTCTCGGGTCTCAGCAGGGTGCCCCTCTCAGCCCCTGCAGACGTCCCTCAGGTCCTGGGGTCCTCTTACAAAATGGTGGCTTACACTTTAAAAACCAACAGGAGCATCTCACTGCACCTGCTAAAATGGACTCTTACATAAGCTAATCCCAGAGTAACTATCTCCTCTACTCAGGTTGTGTCCCCACTCAAGTGAAGGGCATATACAGGATCTATTCACCTGGGGGCAGGTATTTTGGGAGTCATCTCAGAACTCTGCCTCCCACTCTGCCCACCCTCTTATCATTTATATTGTCCTTTATACAGAGTGTGCTCTAAGGTTGTTCAGTCTTCACAATGGCACAAAGAACCAGGAAGACTATGTCCAATCATTTGCATAGACCAACAACCTTCCTGGCGCTGGAAAAACAGCACAAAACATCATTAATGAAGGCCTGCTCTGAAGGATCATTGCTCCAGCCAGGGAATGATTTTGATTCTGTTTTCATTTGGCCAGGTTTTTATGGAAATTAGGAAAGGGTACCCTCAGCCAGGACCCCCAGCTTGGGGAAGAGAACACTGCCTCCACCACAACCTCCATCCACTTCCTCAGAAACCATCCAAACGTGTATATTACACAACCCCATCCACTGCAGAGCTTAGTGCAAAGAGCACTGGACTTGGGTTTGGTAGAACCAGCTCTGTGACTTTAGACTTATGTGACTCATCTCAAGCCACCTGGTCTTTCTAAAGCACTGATTTCTTATCTGGAAAAAGGAATGATTCTAACTTCCCTACCTAATGGGTTATTTTTGGAATCAAATGAGATAACATATATGCCAATTATAAGGTGCCATAAACATGTTATATGATATATCGACTGCAGTGGTAGATTGAACCATCTGCAATTCTGATTTATATGTAAAATTGCTGCATATCAGCAATTTTATGTGGGTAAACCTTGCAATAACACTTTCTCCAAAGTCTCTTATTCCAAGGAATATTATTAGTAAACATTTCATTTAAAACTTGTCCTGCAAACCTCTAAAAGTGATAAAAGTCACCTTAGAGGCTTATGATCTTAACATTCATAGCTCAAAAGGAAATCTTTTCCAGGAGTAGAGGGGAAATTTTTGTGCCCTCTGCAGTTGTTTTAATGAAGACAATACTGTCTTAAGTACTATTTAAAGAATAGACCCAAGGAATACTCAATGACACATTCTAATAAATAATTTAAATAATCCTACAACCCTTATTCTTATAATTTTTTTTTTAATTGAATTGCATGGTTAAGCTCATAAACTATGTTAACTTGGCAGTATCCTATGGCATCTCTTGGCTGAGGGTGTGTTTTGTGGACACCAAGCAACTACTTCAAAATATCATTGATTGAACTTTAAAACTGTGACTATTATTGATAATGGCAGGAAGGCCTATGGAAATGCAGGTGTTGAGCTGAATAGAAGGATGCTAACGTTACAGATGACTCACTGGTGAGGAGGAAGATGAGAGTCCCATTGTTCTCCCTTAGATCTGGAAATCAGCCCTGTGCTCCATTGCAGTAAGCACGCTTTTGGTCTTCCACAGTTTTAGGGCAAGATATTAACTATACAACTTTGAGCAGTTTTGAGTTATTTATGTCTCATTGTATGCGATGCAATTGCGATTAGACAACTTTGTTGTTTTGTGTTCTTTTGTAGATGTTTAAGTTTGCTAAACACCTAACCTAAGCCGGTCACTATGATAGGAAAATGATAAAACTGTAAGAATTTTTCACCCTCCTGGCACTCAGTAATTTTCCACAACCCCTACCCTGCTTTCCTAGATGATCCCTAATATAACAAGCATTTTTTAAAAAATTCCTATATAAATGTAATCTATTATATCATCTCCCTCTATAAGTAAAGGAAAATTTTTGAAAATTAAAGACCAATATACAGTGAAAATGTACAAGCCAAAATTTTCTCTTAAATTAAAACAAACCATGAATCTCTGGACTGCCCATGTGCCAGCTGGGCCCTGAGCCTCAGCAGAGTGGCAACTCTTACTCTCTATGGTTCGTTGGACATACCCAGGTCAGCTAACAGGGAAGTGAAGATAGTCAACCTCCACACCAGGGAACCAAGAGTGCCTACAACTGTAAGCAGGGGAATTACATTCATCATCCATGGGGACTCTAAGCTCCCTTTTGATCTAGAGGAGGAGAAGACATCACCATCCTAGGGTCCGCAGAATGGAGGAATAAAATATGGACTAGAGTGAACTTACTGATATTGTACTATAAAACTATTGTGACGAGTAATAGAAGAAATTTTAGGGAAACAGACTTGGCCCAGTGGTTAGGGCATCCATCTACCACATGGGAGGTCCACAGTTCAAACCCCAGGCCTCCTTGGCCTGTGTGCAGCTGGCCCATGCACAGTGCTGATGCGCGCAAAGAGTGCCATGCCACGCAGGGGTGTCCCCTGTGTAGGGGAGCCCCATGCGCAAGGAGTGCGCCCTGTAAGGAGAGCCGCCCAGCGTGAAAGAAAGTGCAGCCTGCCCAAGAATGGTGCCACACATATGGAGAGCTGACACAACAAGATGACGCAACAAAAAGAAACACAGATTCCCATGCCACTGACAACAACAGAAGTGGACAAAGAAGACGATGCAACAAATAGACACAGAGAACAGACAACCGGGGCATTTTTAATTCCTTGTGATCTATTAACTTTAATTTAAAAATAAACAAATAAATAAATAAAATTTTAAAAAAAGAAAAGTTAAATTTAAAGTTTATAGATTTTGGATAGGGATGATGCACATATATATAAATGTAACACACACTTACCTATATAAGTAAACTTAAAAATACTGAGAACATCAAAGATTTACACAGATATGAAGAAACTGTATCTCTTAAATATTTCTGGCAGGAATGTGAAATAAAACTACCACTTTGTAAAAAATAAATAAATAATTAAAAAATAAAACAAACCAGGAAATAAAATGCAAAGAACTGTAATGGATAAAATATTATTTTTCATCTATTGATGCATTTTTAAACATTCATATTCTCCTATTTGCTGAAGGACTCCTTCAACCTTCACAGAAAATGAAAGTAAACAAGTAGAATCTGTGCAATATTCCTCAGTAAAATGAAAAGGCTTAATGTCACATCTCTGAAAGTCCCTTGAGGAACTTATAAACAAGCTGTCATTTGTTCAGAATTCCTCAATAGACTCTTCTTTTTCTGGAATGCCCTGCAAAGTTACTGGTTTTACAGCAGAAGGTCCAACACAGAAGCATATATCCAGGTATGCAAAAGGAAATATTGCTTAAGTACAAATGAGAGGCACGAGTTTTTGAAAATAAATAAACACAACTTGGGTTCCACCAGAATTAGAACTTGAGAGTTTCTATTTCTGTGTGGCTGGGCTGCCTCATCTGTGGACTTGCATGATTTCATGAGTCCACCTCTCCCATAATCAATGCACAGAATCAGCAGTGCCAGTGGTTGAATGTAATCACAATAAGTCCCATCTTTAACCCTTTCCCCAGTCCTCTATAGATAAAATCGGACCTGAGTAAAAACAATAGGAATTTCTTGAAGCCCATTAGTCCCTAATAGGTAAGAAGGGATTCTATATGCTTCTCTTGGTTCCTACATCTAGTGAGAAAGACACATTCAGATGACTTTCTTCAATTTGAGGTACGATACTAGCACAAATTCCCCACCCATGCCTCTAAGAACATTGAACCACATTGAAGAAGACATTGCCACTTTCATCTCTGAAAATGTTCTTCCAGTAACCATCGGTCCCAGGATACATGATACCAGCCAGCTCCTTTGCCACCATCATCCACTGCCTCACCATGTCTAAGGTGCAGGAGACCACCTTGACCATGGCTGTCATAGCATAGATTGTCATCCAGCTGACTGCCATATGTGCCCTGTTTTCCTGGGGTCGGGGAGCCTACCTAATGCCACATCATACATGCCGAAGTCTGGAGATGATGAGTACCTGGCTTATGCCTCAGATACCATCAGACTTGATAATCTTCACCAGACAGTTTCCCAAGCTCTTGAATTCTCTGACTGTGCCAGATTTCCCAATATTGGCTGCCAAACAAGTTCTTGCAAAATCCAGCAGGTATGATGAAGCAGAGAGAAATAGCTCCAGCTGCCCCACTGGAGGCCAGATTGCAGTCAAAGTTTCTCAAGAGGTCAGATTGCAGGCAGAGAATCTCTAGAATGGCGTTTACTTGTCTACATTGCCTAGGAACACCTGTTTATATTCATCCTTAAAGTTAAAGTTGAGGGTGGGCGTTGGGAAGTAGCAGATGCCATTGGCCAAATTACTCCTCCAGGAGAGGACGTCCTGCTCCTTGGGAAGGCTCCTTGGGTACCATCTGTCAGCAGCAATCTGTTTACTGGCATGTAGCACCTGCTGCAGCAGTTTGAGCATCTCGATGGGAGATGGGGCCCACGGCCATCTTGGATATGGCTGTGGTGATGCCAACAGCAGGGAGGTCCTTAGAGAAGGAGAAGGTTTGTTCTGTCTGGGTAGCAGAGTGGAGCAGATGTGCCAGGAGGGTTGGACGTCCTTGCTAAACCTTCTTATTTTTACAAAAGATATTGGAGATGGCAGGAGGATTAGTGTATTGTCCTTCATGGGGGAGAGTCGTGGGAAGTCTTTGCAGTGGCCTGTGCATTGGAAGATACTGAACCAAAATCACATGGGAAAGACGACCATCCCTGACTGGTTGGCAGCAGGCTGTAGAAGACTATTGGCAGACATACAGAAGTCAGGAGAGACTACAGAGTTTTGAGAAAAGTAAGGTCAGTGTGTGGTCACTCTTGGTCACATGACTGCCTGACCCATGGGTGGTAGAACCAAATGAGCACATGGCACTAAGGAATGGCCCATGCACACCTGCTTGCATTTTACTGTGGAGAACTTGGTCACAAGAGCAGATGGAACATGTAGTCTAGTTGAGCAGTGGATCAAGAAGGGGAGAAGACATTGAGACAGGAAAACAACTGGGTCTTTCTCCTAAGAACATTGACCCCAGATCTTGTCCAATGAAAGCACACAGTAGATACTGGGTGTCATCCCAATTTCCCCCAGGACGCTGAGGATTGCCCAGAGCTAGCATAATTTCCTTGCAAAGAAAAATGGAAGCGTTCGTATCTGGAATTTTCAACATGCCCAGTTGTAGGGAGTCTGTGCCACTCACAAAGTTACATAATACAAGAGTTTTCACATATATTGGACAACCAAAGCTGCTTCTAATGTCTTCTGAAGAGAGAATTATGGGACTTGACAATAAAGTTTACAATATCTTTAAAATCCAAGTTCAAAAACTAGGACTAATCATTTGAGAGGTAGTTTGAGAATTGGGAGTTAGGATTCTGGAAAAGCACCTGTGTGTTTGGATCATTGCTGAGAAGCTTTATCTGTACTTGTACGTATTTTGTTCTTTCTCTGAGAGACACCATAGAATAGTTTTCCTAGGTAAGATAGGCTTAATAACATCTATTTTGTAACCCAAATGCTTTTTATGTTTCTTAGTCTCTTTCCTTTTCTAATTTTCCTCCCTTTGATTTAATTACAAGGAGCCCTGAACATTTTCTTACTTGTAGTCCCATGTCCTGACTTCAGCTTTTCTTGAAGGACATTATAGAAAACAGTTCTCTGAAAACAATGATCACACTTAAGTTCCTTCTGTGTTTCTATGTCTGGTGATTTTACCTTTTAAATTTCTTTTTACAAAGGAAGACTCAGATTCCAACTTGCAACTCAGGTACCAAAATCCTATTGGACTTTGCTCCAGTTAGTAAGTTATCCTCTGCCAGCTCTAAACCCACTCTTCTTTATGCTGCTATGTGATCTGGGAGAGGATGCTGGTTTCTTGTTTGAATCTGCAACTAGGGACATGAAGTAGATGGCGAGGCTGGAGGAGGGAGAAGGGACTTGCTGGCCCCTGGTTCCTTTTGGCTGCCCCTTGTAGGTCTGGGGGTGCTTGCTGTTCTAGTCACTCCTGTCGCCTTCTGAGTCCCGGCAGTGGCTGGGCCTCTGGTAGCAGTAGAATCCACTTTGCAGTTTTGCCAATACTTGCAGGACCAGCCTCCTCCTCAGAGGTGGGAGTCCCAGCCTTCTGTGTTTCAATAACTCCAACTTCTTCCCTTTCCCCCTTCAACCCTGAGAGAAGTAGTTGCTTCTAGCCATTGTACCTCCATAAAAATTTTATTATTATTTTTTACCCTTTCAGCTACCTAATTAACAATTCATACATAGCCATCAATTCTTCATATGAAATTATTTCCATGTAACTGATGTGGTTTCTGCTTCTTGACTGCATCCTTCTCCAATACAGAGTTTAGGGTTTTCAAATCTACATTCTACTTCCCCTTCTAACTTATTTATTTATCAGCCCTATTTTTTTTATGTGTTTTTTAAATTCTGCATGCATTATAATGTAAGGGAACTTGGTTATTTTCTGAATTATAGAAGTCTCTAATGCAAGTGTTTAATAAAAACATATATATATTTTGAAATTTCATCAAATATGGTAAAGGAAAAAAATCCATCAGTGCTCTTCTTCCGGATTTAACAATAGTTACTTAAAATTCATTGGACTTTTAACCAACATACCAGGCCCTGTGCTAAGCACTTCATATGGAGTATGTAATTACTCATGGAAACTCTATGAAGTAGATGCTATGTTTATCATCTCCATTTTACAGGAAGTAGTAGGAATCCTAGTAAGATTAAGTAACAAGTCCAAAGTCATGGAGCTAGACAGAGCATAACTGGGATTTGAATCCAGGGTAGCCTAGGCTCCAAACAATTCTGTCTCTCTGATATTAAATCATTATTTTGGGTAATGAGTGTGTCTCTTGAGTCCAACATGATGCTGGTAATAGAAATAAGCAAACCCCAAGAATCAGTGAAACAGAGTGTCATAGTTAGATAATTCTAGAACTTTACTCCTGTGCTATAGAATCCCCTTTTACTATTAATATGATGACATTATTGCTGTTCTTTTGCAATATTTTAAAGAATAGTAATATGTATACATTTCTAATTGCATAAAATCCTATAGGTAGTTCACATGTGTTATTTCTTTTCTTCTCAACTAATTCTTATTTTTGTTTTCTGATCACCCACATGTAATAACTACACAAAATGTACATGAACCCAAGCAGAATGAACTCATTCGTCAGGGTCCAATAAATAGGGCCCAGTCAGACTCTACTATAGAATTGGCTTGCTGAAAAATCCCAAATAGTGCCTGGGCACTGACTCACCATCAAAAGCCCTTTCTCAAAACTTTACCTCCTGTCTTTCAAGGACTAGAACAAGGTTAGTTGTGTTTTATGGATTTGGAGGTATGATCAGAATACCACTGCCTTACTTGCTAAATATTCACAAGTTCTATAGGATCTTCTCAATAAAGATGTACCACAAACTTTGACCACGCTTCTGGAAATTAGAAGGACAAAAATAAATGAGAAAGGCAAATGCCTTTCTTGAAAAGAAAGACAATCTGCACATTCATTATAAACGTCATCCAAAGGCAAATTATATCATGCTGCTTTATTTACCCCTCGCCTGAGCACTGCATATGGGACATTTCAAACCAGTATGATTTGAAATGTGTAAGAATCATCGCCGAGCAATTGTCTTCCTTGGAAGAAAATGCTTCATGGCAAATAAAGTAGGTTCTAGAGAGTACTTATTTTTAGAATGATTCTGGAGAGAGAAGAATTAATGCAGTGACAAGAAGGCTAAAAGGTCCAGGAAAAGGGTTTATCATGCCAAGGTAATAGTGCAGGTGTTTTCAGTCTTCCAAGAGAAGAAGAGTGGGGAGAAGGGTTGCCATTGGCCCTGAGTTTTTTGTTGCTGAATAAGTGAAAAGAAAGGGAACAGGGAACTGAGGTTCTTCCAATTTCAAACTGTTACAATATGGTTACTTACATGGCCTACAGAGAATTCCTGAAGGCACTGGCCCAGTCACGAATCGGTACACATCAGCATTTTGCATAAAAGGAAAACATCCATATCTGACTCAAGCAACAATGAAATCAATACAGAGACATTTCCATCGAAGTCCTGCAGGTTTTTTATGCATTTACAGCTAGTATATCGTACAAAAAAAATCTTCCGACTGTTTAATAAATCAACTTGAGATCCACAATCCCTAAACTTCCATGATTTTCTTTATCATTGCCCGCAGAGCATCCCGCAGACACTGAGGCTCATTTTCCCCCACTGTTTCTATCTTTATTAGATGGTTTAGCTCTCTGCTGGCTTTGTTGATGGGTTTGAAAACTGGGGTTAAATTCACAGCTTATAGTTTTTCTGCCACAGCCTCCTCCAAAGCCGGCAGAATACCATAAAAAGAGCATCTGAACGAACCTGGAGCCAAAATGCTACCCTCAGCTCTCTGGTTTGGCCAAAATCCTTCTGTCAATAAAATTATGCCCATTCACATCATTGTGTTTGCTCTTATTTACCACTGAGTATCTGAATTATGCACGTGAATCAATTGTTTTCGATGATTCAAAAAGCATACTTGAAAGGGATTTTATAGGTGTGTTAAATAAAGAAATGTTTAAATGACGTCAAGTAATTCTGAATATCATTTAATGTTTTATGGGTAATAACCTTAATATTAATTTTTGACTAGATGTGATTCTCTTAAGAATATTGAAACGTTTATATAGAATGCAGTTGCATGTCAGCATGAAGATGTTAGCACTAGATAAGAAGGAAGAATAAATAGTTTTCCCTTAAAAACTTGGTAGCCGTGCTCACTGAAATAGAGCAAAGAAACTAATCAGCCAACATGTTTTTTTTAGGTTAGAACCCACAGATTTTAGGTTAGACTTCCTTGCTGCACAGTATCAAACCTGTATTGTATTGCCAATCATATTGTTTACATTAAAAGCATCTGGGTAATTCCCCTGTCGTGCCTCTATTTCTTCACCTGTAAAATGGGAGTAATAGTGGTTATTTTGAGGATATATGTAAATTTATACTTAAAACAGTGCCTTGCAAGATGCACAAGGGGCAGACTTCTAGGGAGTGTGTGAGTGCTCATCATGACATAGTATGTTGTATCAGTGGGCAGACACCCACACAATGAGCAGGAAGGTGCTATACCCCCATCCTGAGGAGGCCTGATATTCTCAAACAGAGGGGAGGGTGTTTCTTGAGGGCAAGGGTGGCTCCCAGTCAGGGATGAGAGACTAGTGTGGTAAGACCTCAGCATTGCTGCAAGTATTAAGCAATCTTGTCCGGCAAGTGGCGAAGCATGGTCATCACCGTGGGCCCTCAGGGGAGGGAGTGACAGGAATAGAATAGTTGAAAGAGGGGGTAACTGGGGGGCATGGAGGTGTTCTACACGATCCTGCAATGATGGATACAGGCCATGTCAAACTTCACCAAAAATGTATAAAAGCGTGCAGTCTACAATGTGAACCATAATGTAAACAATAATGGAACCATGGTTGGTAGCTATGTTTCAGTATCTGTACATCAGTTGCAGCAAATGCAACATCCACATGTAAAAAAATCAGTGCTGAGGAAGGGGGAAAAGGGTTTGATATTGGGTATATGGAGTCCCCTACGTTCTATATGTGAGTTTACTGTGACCTAAAAAAAAGAAAAGAATGTAGACACTGAGGAAGAAATGGAAGAGTGTGCCTTGCATATAGTAAGCATTCAATGTTAGCTGTTACTATTACTAGTGCCACATTAGGCTGTAAAATCCTTAAGGGTTGAAACTCTGTTCGTTTGTGTGGTTTTTTTTGTTAATATATATTGGGATTTCCTAAATTGCTAAATACCTAATAGCCACTTAACCAGTATTTGTTAAAAATAATAATTGGTACTCTGAAACTTGACAAGTGCAGACTGAATTTTATAACGGGCAAGTAGTCTAATCTTATACTTAATTTAGATAATATTTAAATATATCTAAATATTTATTCTCTTCTAAAAATAACATAAAATATAACCAAATGGTTGCAGGGAGAGTTACCTGGGATGGTGTGGGATGTAAGCAGGGGAGTTGAGTAAAGTTGCAGGGATAGACTAGAGAGTTGGAGACTTCACTGACAATCCAGCTGAGGGTCACCAGCCCTACACAAAACAGTGAAATGAGTATTTTAGTTTTAACCTCACCTTCCATTTTCCTACAGTCCTAGGGAAAGAAGAGGAAAACTGAAGGCAGGCCCTTGTTGAGGTAGGAAAAGCAGATCAGCACATGAGGGTATCCTTTGACTTTAAATTAGAGTCAACTTTCTGATGCCTGAAAAGCAGTACTCTAGTCCTTTTTATGGAGGGAGACTCAATATTCTTTTCAACTCATCTTGTGAGTCTTTCTGTTTCAGGGACTGTTTCCTACAGTCTTACAATATAACGGAAAGAGCATCAGGCAAGTCGGGAATTCCAACTTTCCCCTGGCACTTAAGCAGCTATTTTTCCTTGAGCTAGACACTTAAATGACTTCAATAGTTACCTCAGTAAATGAAGGAAATAATGCCCACCTCGTAAGTTTGTGCAGCTCACCAGTCCCAGCAGGCACTCAATAAAAGGCAGCCCTTACTATTACTATTATCAATACTATTATTCTTTTTATGTTTTCTTTATATATCTTAGAGTTCCTATATAGTCTAGAAGGAGCAAGAACATTTTCTTCATTTCAGAATATTTATTGACTTTTTACTATGTGCCAAGTGTCTGTTAGGCATGGGGAATATTTCAATAAATAAGACAGTTGGGGCCCTTACTTTCATGGACTTTACTATCAGCTAGCAAAAAAATCAACATTCAGTAAGTCAGTGCAACAATTTTGGAAAATAAAAGTTCTGCATTAGCAAAAGCATGAGGAAGGGAAGGTTAAGGGAGAGTCAGGAAAGGTGGTAGAGTGGTTGTTAGGAATATGTTCTGAATTCTTAGATACTTCTGGTCGACCAAGATGGTGGCATAAGATGCTCCAGAGTTCTGTTCTCCCACAGAATCTTTGAAGGACTAGCAAAGCCTGGTGTTACCATCTTTATCAGAGCTAAGGAAAACAGGTAAAGGATTTCAGCAATTGTCTAGCACTAAATCAAAAAGAAATAAAAAAAAGAAACAAAAAACAGTTTAAAAAGATTAGGAAGCACTCAGGGAGGCCTGGTTGGTTCCTTCTCTGACCTCTCCCCAGAGCAGTGTAGAGTCGCTCTGTGCTGCCACTGTGGGTCCCTGTCCCTGTTCTGGAGGGAGCAGATTAACTGCTATGGGCAGCTGGGGCGTGCATGTCAGGGGCTTGCCTGTCGAGATATGAATAATGGCTATGCCACTTACTGGCAGAGTTTGGATAAGTATATTAAATAGTACTAGATGTAGTAAATGACCTCTTATAGGGCTATAGGAAGAGTGAATGAATATATATATATATGTCAAGCCTTTAGAACGGTGCTTAGTAAATTGCAGTGCTATGTAAGGGTCCTCTGTGATGAGGGTGGTGGTGAAATTGAGAAGTTGATGGTGGGATTACAAAAGCAATATAAGGTGAGATGGTGAAGAAGCTTACATACCATATGGAAGGTAGTAAAAGCTTTGTAGGGGAAATGAGTTTTTCAAAATGAATATGTCTTCATCAAGAAGAGTTGTGTGAGTGGAAGGGGAGGAGGAGGTCATCCTCAGCAGAGTGGTGGCTTTCCAGAAACAGCCTGTAATTCCATACAGCTAGACCAGCACTATCTATTAGAAATTTTGAAGATAGTCGTGTATTGTAATTTGAAATTTTCTAGTAGTCACATTAAAAGAAAGGGAAAAGTGAACTTTTTAAAAATTTTTAAAAACTATTTAAACTTAATATATCCAAAATATCATCATCTCAACATGTCCTCAATTCAAAAATAAATAGATATTTTATGTTCCTTTTTCATACTAAGCCTTTGGAACCTAGCATATACTTTACCCTTATAGCATATTTCAATTTAGACTGGCCACATTTCAAGTGCTAAATGCACATGTAGCTAATGGCTACCATGTTTTACAATGCAGAGCCAGGGAGTCATTTTAGCCTTTTTATTCCAGCCTGGGGAATTTGGACCTCATCCTAGGCCAACAGGCAATGAAAGAGGTGGGAGAACGAAGGCATTCAAAAAGGGGGGATGGCACGATTAAATTTGCATTTTAGAAGGTGCATGTACTGCCACAGCTGTTTGGAGGATGAGGCGGGTATGGAGAAAAGCAGCCCAGAAGTCAGGGGACCATCAGGAGACCATGGCATTTGTCCAGGAGAAGATGCAGGAGCTGGAATAAGGCTGTAGCAATGGGAATGGAGAGGGGAAGGGAGTTGAGGGATCTGTAAGGAGGTAAAGTGCACAGGGTGTGGTGACAGTCCACCCATGGGACTGCTGCAAGGGGAGTGATGGGACACTGCCTGAGTGACTGGTGCTGGTAGCTCAGGTAAGAAATGATGGGGTCAGATGAAGAGTTCCTGTGCGACATCTTGACAATGTAACCTGTGGTTTTGTCAAGTCAAGGCACTCAGAAGATTCTCAACTGTAGATAAAAACCATAAAAAACCATAAAAAGAGATAGCATTTTACTTGTAAGCAAATCACTGCTGGGGTCCAGCACTCTTCAAAGACATTGTTTGTTAGGAAGTCAGAACCATTTCCTCAGTCATTTTAAAACTCAGACTGATAAATTTAGTTTGCTAGACATAGTTTTCTCTTATCTTACAGTTAAGCCAATGGGCAAGTGAGATCTTTAATCATTACCAAGTCATCGTCTGGTGCCATGGAAAGCATAAACTCTGGCCTTTAATGATGAATATGCATGCACCATGAGGATTGGTCTGAGAAAGTGTACTTTCCGGGGAGACTGGTATGTACCCAAGGCATGCAGAAATATAAAAACCTTGTGGTATCTGCCCTCAATGAGTTTTAAGTTGAGTGGTGTGTTGGGGGATAGACTTGCAACTGATTATATGCAGTGCAGTTGACACTTATTAGATGGCATTTTATTTTGCTAAAGGCTGCCAAGGAAACATAACAGAAATGAGTTGGCTTTTATAATGGGGAATTACTAACTTAAAAGCTTACAGATCTGAGGCCATGAAAGTGTCCAGATGAAAGCATCACCAGGAGATGCTTCCTCCCTGAGCTACAGCTGTGGGTGATCAGGCTCATGGCAGCATCCACTCATCTTCCCCTTCTCCTGTCTCCTCTGGGTCTCATTGTTTTCAGCGTTTGGCTTTAGTGGCTTCCTCTTAGCTTCTGTGTTCCAATAATTTCAGCTTCTGGCTTCCAGGGTCTTCTCACTCAATCTTTCAGGGGTTTCTCTCTGTTTCTGTGACTTTTTTCTCTGTATATTCATTTCCTCTATAAAGGACTCCAATGAAAGGATTAAGACCACCCTGGGCTATGCCTTACTGGAGTAATCTAATCAAATGGTTCTTAATGAAATCTCACATAATCAAAGGTTCACCATAGGTTCACGCCCACAGGAACGAACCAATTTAAGAACATAATTTTCCAGGGTCCACAAAAGACTCAAACTGCCACAGCTGGCTACCTCCTAATTCGGGGGACAGAGAGAGGCAGGGGAAATTATATTCCTTGGGAAAATTAAGGAAGGATTTATGAAGAATGTGACATTCCATTATGTTTGGGAACTTTCAGTGCTCTCATGCTATAACATACACTCTAACTGAGGAATTGGACACTTGTCATACAGGCACATCACTTTCCTCTCTCATGCGGCATTACAGATAAGTCCTGGTGGATGTCTTCCCCTTGTTTCCTCACGAATTCTGTGACCTTGGGGAAAGTACATGCTGAAGGTGAAAAATCCTTGCACATTTATTCTATTGAGGAATTTGTAGAGGCAGGATTATGGATGCCCAAGAGTGACCAGAATGCATATAATACATTTTTGTCCATTTTAAGGTCTGAGAGAAGAGCAAGAAGAAAGCAAGGAGATAAGCAATTTCTGAATAGGGACTGGGTAGGGACTAAAACCAAAAAAAAGTAAGGTAGAGGATGTGGTTCAAGGGAGAACTATTTTTCCATCGTTTTGTGGGAATAGAAGTGGGGAAAGAAACAGCTGGAGGACAATGTTCCCAGAGGACTTTGGTCGAGCTTGGGGATTTGGGTCCTTTTTTTCTCAGGCACTGTGTGGAATCACCTTCTCTTTTCCCATGTTCTCACTGTACCTTCTCTGGCTCAGGGAAACCCTTCAGTGATCTAATTTGCTAAAGAGCATCTGCCTGTTGGACATGTAATTTTAAGTCTGAACATAGAAACTGCCAGCACCGCAGCTGCTTTCACCATAGGGAGTCTGGACAATGAACAGAAAGCCAGTAGATGGGGTGGTGGGCACAGCCTGGAATAGAATAGACAGCTTTATGAAATCACATTTATTTGCATCTACCCTTAAAACTACTGGCCCTGGCAGTTAGGTTAAATGTTTTTCCTAAAGAGATTTACATCCAGATTTGAATAGAGTTGAGTAGCATATTTTAGTGTAAAGAGAATGCCAGCACAAAATGATCCTATTATTTGTTCTGTTTTAAATGAAAATAAGAAACAAAGTGAAGGCTGAGTCCTTTAGACCGAGATCCAGGATACTTGGGTTTTCTCTATGATTCTGAGCAAATCACTTGGCCTCATCCATAAAAGAATGGGATGAGCATTCTGTTTCCTAGGCTTACCTTTAGTTCTGCCATGGTGCAAGTAAAATGTCTAGATATCAAGTAACTCTGGCAGTTGCCAAATTTTTATACTGAAAGTTGAGTAGAATGACAAGAAACATGAGGTTTCTTAATTCAGAAAAGAATTATTGGTATCAATTTTGATCTGCTAATTTAGTAACCTAATTTACAAACCAAGCCAATTACTAATTATGATTTTAGGGCTTTTGCAGGATTAGGATAATAACTTCAATGAAATTCTGCTCACGGCCTTAAACTTTTTAATAAACATTTTTGGCATATCTTATCTACTTTATGATCTATAATAGGCAACTTATTCCAGTTAAAACAAGAAAATTTGGTTGCTTGAAATATGCATTTAAGAACCTAAATCAGGAGCATGTCATTAAAAATTAGGTATGTGAAGAATTAAGTACTTATATGAGTTTCTAAATATAGAAATGTGTTCATTAATAAGGTCTAAGGCTTGAAAATTAGGCCAGCATTGTGTTTTATGAGGTAGATAACCACAGCTAAAACCAAAATTGGGAGCTTTGAGACAAATATTTAGATGCTGTGACTTTGAAGTTTAGAAAAGTGATGTAAGGAACTATAGTAGAATGTCACATTGATTTTTATTTGAGTACATTAACATTTTAGTGTGCTTTTCTTTTTATATAAAGATTATTTTTAATGGAGTGTAAGAATCTTTGAATGGTCATAGAATTTTCTTGCTTAATTTGTAAGTTCAGAGAAATTTTCAGTTAACTATATATTTTTCATAAAGTAAAACAATTTCCTACAAGTGTTTAGGATCATAAGGAAAATATTTATCAGAACAATCTTATCTGTGGAGAAGAAAGAAAGAAGAGACTTATAGAGAAGAAGCTATTTACTCTGGGAAAAGAAGGGCAATTATGATTTTCCAAGACATGAATTTTCATGACTGAAAAATCTAAGAATCAAATTATTTACATTAAGAATTTTCAACCAATAGAATGCAATTAATTAATAAGCTTCAAAATCTTGTACAACCATCTAGGCTGTGTGCTATACTTCAGCACCATGTAATACAGTTAAAGAAACATGAACTTTTGAATCAGAAATATCCAGATACAGATCAGAACTCTTTCACTTTTTAGCTATTTAAGTATACTTAATTTGTCTGAACATCAGTTTCCTCATCTTTAAGTGACTTAACATTTATGGAATTGTTGAGAAAATTATATAAGGTAATAGGTGTAAGTGCTTAACAAAGTCTTGACATACAGTAGGGACCCAACAGAGAGGGGGAAGGCTTTCTCATTAGGACTCTATTATTATTAATCAATGTTAATAAATCTCAAAATAGCAATTTCTTATATGAACACTTGAGAGCCTGGAGCTATGTTGTATATTGACAATACATAATGAGGTTTGAGCTATGTCATCTTACTTATATCTTCCTTGATTTCTTCTTTCAATGCTTGCGTATCACTTTACTCTATGTTCTTCAACCCTGGTGGTTGTTTCAGTGAACATAACAGGGTCCTCTTGAAAGAAAACTTGTGTCCTCTTGATTCTTTTGAGAAACTTTTTTATATCCACATGAATCAAGGTTGACAAATAAGTTAGTGATGGTGTTGTTTGGGGGATGTTAGCTGCCATGTATCGTTTAAGTTATACCTTTTATTTGTTCTGAAAAAGTCACATTGCTTTGAAAGTCCTTCCAGATTTCTATAAATGAAATCCAGAATACATTAAATTAGAACCATTGCCTAAAGGTCCTGCTGACATACTGATCTGTTAGCAAAGTACACAAATTAAACCAACTTTGCCTGAGATTTGTAAAGAAAGCACACGTATCAAGTGATTGTCTCAGTGGAAAGGACCAGCTATCAACTAGCTGGATGACAGTTTAGGCATTTATTTCATTTCAGAATTACATGTGTGTGGTGCATGGCTCAAAAGCTCTAGTTACCTTCGATTTCTAACAGTTCTCAAATTAGAAGTCAAGAAAGAGCAATGGGACAGGGTGCTATCCACTTTAGAATCTGCTCTTCCTTGAGCAAGTCAAGTTAGAAAGTGGTGATGACCTCTGGGGCATGGGGCGTGATCCATTTATTTACTCAGGATTTTGCCTCGAGGCTGGACTCTTGAAGCAAGGATGTGCTGTTCGGGACACTGTGGAAGATGAAGAAGTCTAATCCATTTTAGCAGTATTTTCCTGATTCTGTTTGCGCTTGTGTTGTTTGTTATTTTAGGTGTTAGTTGTTATATCCGAAACCGGTGCGTGTTTTGACCCCTGGGTTCTTCTGCAAGGGTAGATCTGAACAGTGTATGTATCGATTAAATGAGAGAAAGTTTCTTATTATGTGTGATTCATTCTTTTCCATTTGTTATGTGAGATGCTTTTTCAGGGTCACAGGTGTTGAATGCCCTTAAGTGCCTTTTTCTATTCTGGTAGCTATTTGAAAAGCTCCAAAAGAAATTTTCCTGGTGCAGAATGAAAATTTGCCTTTACTAGTCATATCTTGAAATTGGCTCTGGAATAATTTGAAATGATGAATCTGGCAATTTCTGAATGTGAATTGTGAACCAATGGTTTTCATAAAATGAGTGAAAGGACCATTTTGAGGCTGCTGTTTTGATCAAATGTGTGCATATAGGTGCTGGTACATATCGCAGTTGTAGCTTGGGATTAATTGAGCTTAAAATTAAGTTTAGATTTTCAATGAGGTACTGAAATTTTCTTGGCAAAATAATGACTTTTAAAAAAAGTCTTGGTAATTTAAAGATGTCATTTTTATGGTTTTCATGAAAGAAAGATTAGCTATTACGACCCTCATCTCATTGATAATACAGAAAACAGTAATCTTTTTTAATCGAAGAGGTTAGTGGAGGCCATGCAAGTGGCTCCCGGTCTTTGTTTAGGTTCTAATTCCTAATTCCTAATTGAATTCCTAATTCAATTATGATTAAGGAGAATAGCCTAAAAAAAAGTTAGACAAACTCCTAAAATGTTATGTGTGAATAAATAATTTAAATATTTAAATTACAAGCACTTTTGATTTTGAAAACATATGCATTTGGTTTTTGAGGAAGGGGATTGAACCATTTTCTAAAATTCATTTCACTCTTTTCTTTGGCTTTTAACCAAACCTAATATGATTTAATTTTCACTTTAGCAATTAAACTTTGTATATAATGAAAAGGCAGTGGTAGCTTTTTGAAGACAGAGTAGGTGATACAGGGGTATTACCTTTGGACATTTATGAGTCAAAAAGTCAACATAATAAAGATTGCAGTCTTAAAGGGGGCCCATGTAAACGTGCTACTGGAATAGCTAAGTGTGTAAATGACTTTCCTACTTATATAGACTTCTAAATGATTCCTGCATATTTCACACAAATGTATACTTACCAGAAAGAACTTTAAGAATATATCAGGTCTGGAAATTTTTACTTTGGCAATTTTTAAAATATATTAAGTAAATTGTCTTTATTCAGAAAATGATATTAATATTCTCAGAACTAGCCTGTGGTATATTATCTAAATAGATATTTTCTATATCTATGAAGAATGGACTTATTACTGCATAACTTTAAAAATTGAGGTCAGAAGAAAAAGAAAATAGACTGATAGTCTCTCCTAAATTATGCAAACAGAAACCCACATGTTCTGAAGCTGACACCCACCCCCCCTCCCGATTCCCCTACAAGGTCAAGTCTTGTTTATAGAAGAAATGCTAAATTATATTTCTAAGGTATTTGTTTTAGAAAGAGAGCAATTTTATTTTGCCAATCTCCAAAATATGCAAAATGGCATTCTGTTTTTAAAGTATTTTAAAGTGATCTCAACTGATGTCAAGATAATCACCAAAGCTTGTCCAGGTAGTCACAAGCTGGTTGTCCTGTTTGCAATGTGGTTGGACAACATTCTTATTCTCACTTACAAAGTGAGACGAAATATTTAGTTCCTTCTGAGCATTTTTTCTCCTTTTGGTTGCTTTAAATGTAAGGGTGGAAAGTAGGGGAATGAATTTATACGAGCTTATTTAAGTTAAGTGTTAATTTATCTTCTCATTAGGATGACCATAGTGAGTTACAGCCTTTTGTTTGTGCGGCCCAGTGTGATGGTATGACTTTTAGTCAGCTCCATCACATTCCGAAAACAAATCTTACAAACGTGTAAATTACATTGAAAGCCAGTCATCCTCCTCTTTCCCCTCCCTTCATTTTATATACCCCCAAACGACCCAATTTCGAAGCATGCAAGCTGATATTCTCCTTTGTGGTTTTTATTCTTCCTTTGAAAAGAGAGATCACAAATGCGTGAGCATAGACAAACTGCTGTAAATCAGTAAAGTCTGAAAGCTGACACACTTATAGAGTCCTCTTTGCCAAAAATAGGATTTCATTTGTACTGCAATTTTTTCCCCTGAACCAGTTTTGCCAAGGCTTTAGGAAATGCCAACTTCGGGCTTGCAGGATTGGGGAGCACAGTGTTTCAGTAGGTGGCGCTTCAACACAGCCCACCTGCTCCAGGGCTTCTGTATACCCTCAACTTTCTGATACCCGTGGTGCATAGAAGATGCTTAGCCCAGTTTGCTAATGTTGCAGCTGAATTGTCTCCGGGAATAACCACCTCAAACGCAGCTTCAGCACACTTAAATATTGTAAGCACTCGGGATTGTAACTAGATATCCTTGGATTGTAACTAGATATCCTTAGAAATTATGCTAAAGCACACACACAACACATGAAACTATACATTCAGACACACCTCCACAAGTCCACTTCTGAAATTCAAAACCAGAGAAAGCAGATCTCAAAATATCAATGATATTTCAGTTATTTCAGCTTCCTGTTCATTCATTCCTTTTTGATGGGGCCATTGGTTTATAGCACATGTGCATGTAAAGATATTGCTCTGTAGAAAATAATTATTAGCAAGTTTTTGCAGCAATAACCTTTAGTTTGAAAACAGAGACTGCCTTGTTCATATAATGTTCCTCTTTAAATAAATTTATATTTAATAAATTGTCCATAAATGTCTATAAATTGACATTAGTCAGGCTGATTAAGTGGGCCATAAACCATGTGTCACTGACAATCAGGAATAGAGATGCCTGGAGTGAAATTCACTAAAAGGGACTTCACTGCACCAAGACAGCGCCCCATGGTCCATTGATTTGAAAATATCTGAAAATTTCAGTCCACAAGAAGATGAGGAAAGAGAACAGAATTCTCTAGCCAGAACCACTAGGTTTCAAAACGATCAGAAACTGACAACCACTTTTTCCTGATTAGTTGGTCAACATTCAGAGGTCACAGGTCTTAGGTTATTGTGCAACTTGTTGATATTGTATTGTGTTGTATTGTATTTTGTTTTATTTTATTTTATTTTACTACTTTTTATATTTTGTTGTTGATGTGTTATATCACTCTTCAAACTATACAATAAATATTCTACTTGATAATACAGGACTCTCAGGAAATTTCCTCCTGATTCTTTTTCATAAACCTTTTGCTTTTCAATCTGTTGCTTTCATATTGATTGAATTGAAATGCACATAAAAAGATATTGGTTAGAAGAGCAAGTAAATATAAAATACATTGCACACTGATTTAATATGTTATTTTGATATTAATACAAAGACTTTTTATATAGAATAATGATGTTTAAAATCTATATGAAAATAAGATAAATATATGAAATAAAATAATGAAAATAAAGTTTTTGTTTCTTCTGGGTTATCTGTTATTTGTTCTGTAATTCATATATACTTTAAAAAATAAGAGAAGGATATATTTTATATTCTATTACCTACAAATACCTTCAAATGTATATCTACAAATATATTTCTGAAAAATTTTCAGAGAATGAAGCAAAATAATGTAATACAGCACAGTAACATGTTTAAAAAAATAAACAGCAATTCAAATATTGAACTTAATATTTTCTCCCGAAAAGACTAATAGAGAAAAAAATCTGTGTTCTTTCGTTCTTTCCTATATTTTAATAGAATTATTACAAATATAAAAGAAATGCACTCAAATTCAGTTTTGAAAAACCTTTGCTTCTCAAAACCATGATGTGTATGAC
Source organism: Dasypus novemcinctus (assembly GCF_030445035.2). Classification (NCBI taxonomy): domain Eukaryota; kingdom Metazoa; phylum Chordata; class Mammalia; order Cingulata; family Dasypodidae; genus Dasypus; species Dasypus novemcinctus. Next base: position 41,330,313 of record NC_080694.1, read on the forward strand.
TCAGCTCTGATGATGTTTCAGATTCCTGTTCTAAGAAATGTAGCTTTCCGAGATGTCTATCATCTTTACTAAACATTAATACTCATTCTCTATTTCTGTACATTGTTTACGTAACGTCTCTAGGAAGAAGAAAAAATTCCCTCTAACATTTCACAGCACTCGTATTAGAATAGATATATAGTCACATCCCTTGCTTGCTTCGTTACAGTCTTGAGGTTTAAAAAAAAAAGATTGTCTGTGTCAGTTCAGCTCTTTGCTATAGTTCCAAGTGAAAGATGTCTAGCGTTTGCGCTTTCCTTCCAGCTTCGGGGATTTTTTTTTTTTCACTCCATCTTATTTTCAGTAGAAAATGAGGGTTTAGAATTTTTTGTAATTTTTAGAATAGTGTTTTTTCCTTTTGCAAAAGTTTTGCGCCCCACAAAATGCCAGCCAGCCAGGACTGCCGTGCAGGAGGCCGCCAGGGCCGCGCGGGCACCTGCCAGGAAGGGACCTGCACGGGCGCCCCGCTGAGCCCAGCGCGCTCCTGCCCCGCCAAGGGCCACCCCGCGCCGGAGCCAAACGGGGGACCATCTGATGCGAGTCTGGCCTAATGAAAGTCCAGCATGGGGCTAAATGAGTTTCCACCACTGCTGGGTGAGGGGCTAATGATGAAGCAGCTCCCCAGGCTCGCCGCTGCGGTTGGGATCTTTGTCAGGGCATATGGCAGTTGGCTGCATGCCTGACGCGGGAGATGTCCTACCGGGTTTACTCCGAGCATTGGGTAGCTTCCCTCTTCCTCGCTTCCTTTCGCTGCCTCGTTTGGCCTCCTCTCCCCCCTGGCTTTTCTGTATTCTGATGGTCTGTTGGCGAGATGGTCGGGTCATAAATACTTTCGTTCAGGAGTATTTTGGGAGATGGTTTGTTTTATGGTGGTGGTGTTTTTTTTTTCCCACAAGGGTGGAAAAGCGGAAAAATGGAAGGGAGAATGGCATCGGCTGTGACACCCAGTGGGTGATTTTGTTTCCTTGGGAGCATTGCAGCTAAAAGCATAAATTTCCCAGAACAAGAGGAACTTGTTGAATAGTGATGCTAACTGGATCTTTTATCTTGTGTTCTTCTTTCCATCCACACACCATCTTCTTCCTTTATAGCCCATCCCTTAAGGCCAAATCTCGACACAAGTATTAGGATGGAGGATTCAGAAAAAAGGACAGATAGGCAGCTTCAGAATTATTTTCATTGCCAAAGAGTCAGTTTTATGTTAGATTGTGATCAACTGTTACACGAAACTGTTACTTTGGCGTATTCACTATCCTAAATTATAACATGTATCAAGAAGAGGTCAAATACTGGAAGATTCTAATGCCTGGGTGCATCAAATAGACAAAAACTTTTTTGGAAATGCTTTCATTTGAAATATAGAGAGCCACCTCACAATTTGAATTACTATGGGGAAATCCAAAATAAAAAGTTAAGGCAATATTCCAATCCTTAGAAAAATCTCAAAAATTTGTGTTCTGCTTCTTTAACATTTATGTTGATTAAACAGAAACAAAACTTTATACTAATTCTTATGGTATAATATTTGCATGTATATATTTCTATCTGAATATCAAATCTATGGTCTACCTTAGGCCTATTGGTACCACTTTTTAAACAATGTATATTTTTTACTGAAATATATAATTCATACATGGACATACATAAACAATAATTGTATAGTAAAAATCGTGAACTTACAAAATAAACGTGCATAACATCATACAGGGGTCCCATACATCTTCCCTTCACCAACGCCTTGCGTTGTTGTGAAATTTGTTGCAAACTGTGAAAGAACAATGTCAAAATATTACCACTAACTATAGTCTATATCTTACATTTGGTATATGTTCCCCCCACCCACCCTATTATTTTTTTAATATAGTTTTATTACAGAGGTTGTGAACTTACAAAACAATCATACTCACGTGTAGGATTCCCGTACAACATCCCTTCACCAACACACTTTCTAGTCCATGCCCATATCAAATTACATGTAGCTAAAATGTGTTGAAGATTAAAGAACATGATCATGGAAGCCAAATATAATTATATATATTTATCCTTTACATTAGAAAGTCACGCATTGAAGAGCAACAAGGTTAGGTAGAAGTTCCTAAAGCTTACATAATTTGATATTTCAAGGTCATAGCTTCTGGTTCTCTTTGCTCGGGCATTTTGTTTTCTTTTCCGTCACTGTCATTTGACTTAAGTTTCTGTTCGAAAACCCCAGAACTTAAATGCAATGTGAAATCATTAGTAGAGCTGCAAGAAATAAATCATTCTTATCTAAATATAAATGATCCTTTCATAAGATTGTTCTGAGAAATCCTAAATCTAATTTCTTAAAAATCACGTTTCTTATTGAATGAACCCAGTCATATTGTGAGGTTCCACATGAGTTCCAGGGGGCACCTCTGCCCACCATGTGGTCAGTGGTATCCTCTAAATAAGATTGTTTTCTTGTAAATCGCATGGTACCAAAATACCATCACGTTCCACCTTCCTTATGCCCCATTTTAGTTTATTCCCATGACAAAACTCCATTAATATAATTTTGGAACAAAGTGAAAATGATAAGAATTTTCTGTGTCACTGAAAAACTAAGCCTTATTTCTTCTTAAGGAAATATAGCTTTCAGTAGTCAAGAAAATTCAGTTTCTAATTTATAAAATTCCTTCTTCGTGTGAACATTATTCACAAAGTATTTTCAAGTCTTCGTGGTTGAAATACATGTTACTATATTTCCTGTATTTATCCACATTATTTTTGGGTTTTTTTCCAAACATTTTTTAAAAGCTGGAACATTTTTTAAATTTTTTCTTACTTTATTTATTAGAAGATTTATAGGCTTATTCATTTTGAGGCTTGCCAGAAGCCACAGAAAACATCTCTCATTTACCAGTTATAATTATATATTACTATATGATTTTTTTACCTGCAGATAAATGTGAAAGAATATGGAAAAGTAAAAAGAATAATGGACTGTGAGTCAAGAAGCCTGAATTATCATTGTAATTCTGTCACCTCATAGGAACATGACTCTTCCTATTAAAAATTATAATAACAGTCACAAATTTATTGAGTCCATTATGTGTCAGACACTTTTTTTCCCCTCCATGATCTCATTTAATCATCACAGTCACCTGTGAGGTTGGTCTCATCATCTCCATTTTAAAAATAGAGTCCCTGAGGTTTATAGAGATTTACGAAAATGTCCAGGGGGGCACAAATGGTAAGGGGCACTGCAGAGCTTCAAACCTTCCATCCTCAAACCTTTAAGTCTTCAAAATCTCTTCTCCTTCCATCTTCCAACATGTTTAATCTCTCTGAACCACAATCGTGAACTAGAAAATTTGGGGGGGTTGGACTAGAAAATGTCTGGGTTTTGTTTCAGCTATAAAATTCTGAGTCTACCACAATTTGCAAATACTACCTTGTCAATACCAGTCTTAACGGGGTGAGTGGGGCTATTATTATATGAATGGCTTGTCCAAGCCACAGAATTGAATCAGCAGCCCTACAGAGAAAACATAAAGTCTGGATTAGCAGGATTCTACTGTATCACCTGGCAGATTAGACATCTTTGCAGTTTAATCCTTAGTAGTGACTATACCTAGAATATTTGGGGCCTTTTTAACCACTGATGAATTAGGTTCATCCACATTTAATGAAAAATCTTGTCTGGGGAGAAAAAAAGAAGAAAGGGAAGAGAAGGGGAGGGGAGGGAAATGGAGGGGAGGAGAGAGGTAGAAAAGGGAAGGGAGAGAGAAATCCAGTTTTTATTCAGTTGTACTAGCTTTCCTGATTTAACCATATGTATCCAAAATATTGATTCAACAAATGAAAAAAAGCTTCTATTCCAGTTACAGCTCAAATCAGTAGATTGACAAGGAGACCTGAATTTTCTTATAGTAAAAGAAAATTCACAAAGTATATCTCACTACTAACCACATAGTTTCTCAAAACATCTTTGTAGTAAAAATGCTAGGCAAGATATTACAAGGACTATTTGTATAGTTAATCTTCTTTTCTCTCAATTTGGGAATGATATTTCTTGATAGTTTGTGGAGATACATACTACTGGATAATTGGTGGGATTTTTACTACTATTATTATTAAGTATTAAAATATGGGTTGATATTGTTTTTAAACTGGCAGAGAAAAAAAACAAGTAAGTTCATATATATCCACCATCCCTATTCATAATTCCAAAATCCAGAAAACTGAATGATCTCTCTCTATCTATATTTCTCTTCCAAAATCCAGATAAATGAAAGCCATTCTTATCTACCTATCTGTCTATCTATCTATCTATCTATCTATCTATCTATCTATCTATCTATCTATCTATCTATCTGTCTGTCTGTCTATCAATCAGTTTAGCAGTCATCAACTAGGGGTGATTATTCATACCCCTTGCTTTAGGTATATTAATGATGCTGCCCCAGATTCTTTGAAGGTATTTTGTAGCATAATATATGCTATATGTTCTGTATTAACCTTATAAAATATTTTAAAAAGACAAAATTCCAAAACACATCCAACATCAAATGTTTCAGATAAAGGACTGAGGGCCTGGTTTTGTAAAGCCTTAAGAACAGTGACCGATATATAGCACCATGTAAACATCACATAAAATAAATGCATGAATAGCTTAGAAAAACTTTTTATATGTAAACTTTATATCAAATATATAATACTGTAAGCCATAGTTTAGATAGTACTTTTTAATAACATGCTTGCATCTGATCCTCAGAAACCCCAGGTGAAGGAAAGAATCCAGTTGATATTATGTCTTTATATGACTGCAAGGCAACTGTGGCTTGGACAATAGCATTATGGAATTGATGATAGCTTTGGGCATGTGTGTTGATAAAATAAAACTTTCAGTGAAAAAATAGAATACAGCAAAGAATATATCCTCTTTTCTTTATACTAACTTGATAGGAAAATATAAAGCAGGAATTTGGACAGAGGAAAAGAAGACTTTTTTGTATGAGAAATGGATCCATATTTTCCTAAGTTAAATGAGTAAATATTAATTTAAGATGCAGGTATATCACAGTGATTGTACAAATGTTTTATTCTAAACATTTAATATTCAATTAACACATAAGTGTTGCAATTAATCTCATTTTTGATCTTTCTGAATCTGAAGAGATAATTTACCATGAAGCAATTTTATATTCCATAATAAATAGATAAATCAAAGAGATTATATACAGACATACATACATTCTTGGAATGCTAAACAACCTATTTCTTAGCTATTGTTATCCAGTAGATTGTGACTACCAAAAATATTTAAGTTCTTAAGTTTCCAGGGTTTCTATACTTGGGGAGGAAATGTAGGTTTCGAAATCATAGCTTCAAGAAATATAGATGTGTCAACCAAGGAATAGTGTCATTTACATTTTATATATAATAAAGCTGTGTTTTTTACAAACCATGTTGATTTCCAATTTGTACAATGGTGGAATTTTCTACTCTTTCAGAACTTTTGGAGACTATGAAAAATTTGTTATATAGCTTTAAGACCATGAATTTTCCTAAATGTAAAGAAATTACTGATGGGACGCAGAACACAGAAATATATGGAATTGTCTTATGTTTGGAGGGAACTAAAAGTAATATTTTATGCCATGTAGCTCCTAAAGGAACAAAAACTTATTTTGCTCATGGAAAATAGATAGGTATTTACACAAAGGTACAATTTTCCTTGTTATTATAAAGAAATATTGTGATCTACCAAATGCACAAATTGGAGCAATTAATTGTGGATCAAAAGCATTGAGTGGTATCAATAAATCATACTGAAGTGATTTTAGATTAGCTATGTGTCACTTACAAGGCACAAAACTTTTCTTACCTGAGCATTGTACCAAGTCAGATGAGAACAAGTAAAAACATGGATGGAGAGGTACATTTCAAAACCTTAGAGATTAAACAAAGGTGTTTTGGAACACACCTTGATTATTCAGAATCCTATCCAAATGATCATCCATATAAATTTATATTGTGGATATGTATCCATAATAACTCCTACATATTTCTTTTTTCCTATTATTTTTAACTGCTTCTTGAAACACATTGGCATCTGCCTAAACAAGTTGAGACAGTTTCATTTTATAATGTAGTAATTGGTAGTTATAATTTTCTATTAAGAATATTTAAGAAAGTTCCAAATAGTTTTTTTATGTTTTTTATTTTTAAGGTATATTATTTTATGTTACTTCACTATTTGGTACTCAGAAATTCATTTTAAGATGTATTTTTAAGTGCTTTTTCACACATATTATAATTTCTCATTTAAAAAATTCCACCCATTGCTTTATGGGACATTGGAGGGGGGAGCATTTTTTGTGTTCAGCCAAGAATTTTAAGACACTTTATAAATACTAACAATTATTACAAATCCAATGACATGTATCACATCAGCCTGGGCTATGTAAACATTACATTTGCTCATTACTTATTGAGTGATTTGATCACTTATGCTTATTCATTTGTCATAGTTCAACAGATAAAAATCCTAGACTTCATTACAACCCATTGAGAAATTCATCAGGTCTTCTCTCTCTTTGTAGTAGAGATATTAGCTTCCTTCTAGACATTATGCTTTACAGTCACAAGGGGGATGTAAACGTGTTTTAGTAGTGCTAAAATCACAGGCCATTTGCGTAGCAGTGAAATATCACTTTCAAAACTAGGTTAATATAAGCCTATTACACCTTAACCAATCAAGCTTGCAACTCCAACATGGTTCCCAGAGGGGAGGTGAGTGAACCCTGTTATTCAAAACCATGAATGAGTATTTCTCCTTGGCAAACTGCAGGCATAACTACAAAATCTCCAATAGTAACGAAGGGTAATCAGGGTTTATACAGTGTGTTACAATCATTAGTTCATGTGGTCCTATTTTACAGCTGAGAAAACTATGAAAGGATTTGTTTATTGGCAAATGGAGAGGATAAATAAACTTGGTTCCTAGCCTTATTAATGTTGATATTTATTCTCTAGCTGAGATAACATGCTATGTATTAGTCAATAACTTCCAGAAATTAATGGTAACAAAGTGTACCCATACATGGGGTAGTCTAGGTTTTAAAAATTCCTGCTCTTTTCTGTCTCTAGAGAGTTTCATTTTTTTAAAAAAATGAATACTCTTTAGTGGTGAGGTAAGATGGAGTTGATTGCATTTATGCTATTTTCCTTCCGTTTGTTTTTATTGTTGCCACTCATTCTTCTACAATCTTCAAGAAGTTAACTTCTCTATTTGCATTTTTCAGTAAACACAAAAAGAATAATTTGTTAATTAGGGTACAAATCTGACAAGAATTTGAGCAGCATTTCCAAAATTGAAGCCTTTTTCCTATTCAGATTATAGTTTGTTTCACAAACTTCTCATGGAAGGAGGTAACTTGGTTTCCCAATTTTAAGACACTGATTATGTTTTCTATTACATGCTTTCAAATTACTTACTGAGCTGATTTGTGAGACCCGAACTGCATCATATTATAAAGCAAGCCCAGTCCAAATATGCCTATGTTTTGGAAGGCAAATGTATGAAAATACCGTATGCTTTCAAGAACTTGGGCTTAGCAATAGAGCACTTTCTCTTGTGTGTTTCAGTCTAATGTGCTTGACAAGTTTGACCCAGCTTTCTTATGACTCCAGGTCATGGACAGCTCCTGATTCAAAACATGAGACTTTATATTTTTGGCTAAACCTAGCAGAGAGCTACTTTTTGTAGCAATTAAAATAAAATTGGATTTTTTCCAGAGCATTATCGAATTCTACTATGATCTATTTATGCTTAAGCAATCCCAAATCCAGGGAGTATGGAAGGCTGTGACTAGAAATCTGAGAACCACTACTTACCAGAGGTTGCATTCTGATAAGCTAATTTTATGTTGCTTTACTCACAAAAAGAAAAAAGGCTCAACTTATTTCTAAGGCACATTTCTTCAATAAGCTTTTTCTCCCCTCTGATAGAATTTCAATTCTACTTTTATATTCATTTACATTTTAACCAAGAGAGGATGTTAATTTTATGTTTCATGGCCTCTCTTTATAACTGAAATAAAGAAAGAACTGCTTTAGGAGAGTTTTTTTAAAAAGAAATCAGAAATGAAAGATTTTATGATGTAAAGAATCCTTTTCTATGCTGAATTATTATTTACCCTGTAAAGTGTGAGATATAACTTTTGTTTCATTTCAAATGGTATGCATTAATGTTTGTCACATTTCTATTCTTCCTGAGTTAAACAAAATATTTAGCACAGTCTTTGCAATTGAATATATACTAGATTAGACAGCACTGTTCATTTAACTGGTCACATTTTCCAGATCCGGATTATGTTTGCCTCTAGCTTCATTTCTAATTCTGCTTTCAGCTCATGTGCACTCTTCAACCCATCCTTACTTGAAAATTGACTCAAATGAGCATAAGAAAAGCTACTTTTGAGGACTCTTCTTATGTGCCAAGCATGGTGATAAAAACATTGCACACATCATAGCATTAATTTTCACAACTCAGAGAAGTAAGAATTCTTACGTCCATGTCCATGTTAAAGAGAGGGAGTTAGAGAGGGATTAACTAACTCACTTAAGGTCATATTTAGAAACCTTATCTAAGGTTTGATTTCATCAGACTGATACTAAAGCCCAAGTTTTAACCATGCATTACTCATAGCTCAATTCATCCTTGTAAAATTTAACTCTAAAGGGAACAGAGAAGGTATTAAGTTGAAGAAATAATGCCTGTCTCTGTGTTTTAGAATAAATTATTTCACCTGTCTGATTCTTACCCAATTTCTGTAAAAACTGGAAATAACCTCAAAACAGCTTGTGAGACTTAGCAAAGCAACATAGAGTATGACTGGCATGTATTAAATCAATGGTTTTCAAACTTAAAATAAAAATATCACTAATAATGGCATTCCTCCATTCACCAAATGTATACTGCATGCCACACAAGTGATCTTTTACAGATGCTGGTAATTTGTATGTGACCAAGACAGACTAGAACTCTCTCCTTCCATGAGTCTCACGCTCTGGAATGAGGGAGATAATTAGCAAGCAACCAATGTAGAATCAGGAGAACTTCAAATTGTGAAAATTTTCATGAAGAAAATAAAAAGGGTAAGGAGATAGAGAACAGTTTGTGCAGAGGCAGTTTTAATGCAGGGGAGAGGAAAATGTGAAAAATGATAACTCTAGATAGCATAAATGTCATATTTCATATTTAAAATCCGCGCAAATTTGGCAACCTGCGTTTGCTTCGATAGCAAAATGATGTCATGAATTACTCTCTAAATTATGGAAATCCCTCTTCAATGTTGAAATGAGATTTATAACCCCAGAAGATGGGTGTTGCTTATCCTGTGACTTTAGATAGTTCCTCTCCTCTCCCTTACACAGCCAGAGGAAAAATATTGGAGAAGGTGCCTTAGTTTCCTGGACATGCCATCACAAATACCACACAGTAGGTTGGCTTAAGCAATGGAGATTTATTGACTAATGCTAAAAGAAGTCCAATTTCAAGACATCAGCACAATTTGCTCTCTCCCCGAAGAATGCAATATTCTAGTGCCAACTTCCAGCAATCCCCGAGACCCCAGAGCTTCTGCTTCTGCTCCCTTCTCCACAGAACTGGGGATGCCTTCTCCTTTCTAGCTTCTGGGATATCCCTGTTGTCTTTATAAGGCCTCCTATTATATGGCTGTAGACCCACCCTCATTCAGCTGAGCAGCAACTTAACTAAAAAACAAAAACAAAAATGTTTTAAGAGGTCCTACTTGCAATGGGTTCACAGCTAGAAAGATGTGAAGTAAGATTAAGAACATGGCTATGGTGGGATGTGTAGTCCAATTTACCACACAAGGGATTAGTGAATATAATTAGGGGTGTGCCCTCCACTCTTCCGTGGAGTCCTTTCCTAAAGGGGCACAGGTTTAAATAGGATGGTAAAGCTATAATCTTTTGCTTAGAAGATATTCATATCTAAATATAATCAATTATTAAACAAATATGACATCTGTTGTTCAAAACCATTAGGGACATATCCATAAGGATCTCTCTCCTCTTGAAATATGTGTGAGTATGTTTATGTGTGTGTGTGTGTGTGTGTGGTGCTGTTTGTTTTTTTTTTTTACTTATAAGCAATGTTTAAAATATAACATTCAAGTCCATTAAGTCCCATAGTCTGTGGAACACTGAGGAATTTGTTCTCATCTCCATTCTGGTACACACACACTGAAAAGATCTTTTGCACATAAATGGCTCTTCTGAGGATGGGATGACCACTTATGTAAGGTTAGCGCCCATGCCATTTAAATAAAGAAAAATAAAGAAAAGAATTATGGAGCTGGAAACAAAGGATTTTTTTCACCATTCCAAGTCCTTAGCATGGGTATGTGAGTCACCTTGCACAGTCGTAACACATTGTTCAGGCATTAATCACTGGGCAGTTGGTTATTCTGTTTTTTTCCAAGAAAAGCTGCATGGGCATTTTGCTCTCTACCAGACCATCATTGTCGATTCCACTTGGCCTCTGACTGTGATTACTTGCAGCTGGGCTCCATTTGCAACAACATTTTTATATTGTGTACCAGATTAGAGCAAACAAACTACTTTTACTACAGTATTCTCCAATTACATTAATTCCACCCACTGATGTCTTTATTTCCTTCCTTTCCAATTTAGCTGTGTAATGTGAAAATTGGCCCTATTTTTGTGCCTATTATGATGTTCTTAATCCTCTCTTGCCACATGGTGGTAGTTGCATAAGAAGACTTCACAAACAAGCTCTCATAATGGGGAATGAGAGGATTTTCCTTATGTGGAAGGCTCCCAAAATTCTAACTGCAGCTAACTTTCTGAACTTTGCCTAACAGGGAATGCATTTCAAACATCTATTAGGAAATCGTGAAGCAGTTTATCACTTAAATTTATATCCTTTATCATCTAAACTTCTAATTGTAGGGAGCAGATGTAGCTCGAGTGATTGGGCACCTGCTGCCCATGTACGAGGTCCCAGGTTCTATCCCCTGTGCCTCCTAAAAACAAACAAATGAGAAAACCATCTCTCACGGGGGAGTGGATATAGCTCAGTGGTTGAGCACCTGCTCCCCTTGTTCAAGGCCTTGGGTTCAATCTCCAGTACCACCTAAAATAAAAACAAGTAAACTTTTAATCTTTCCACTTCTCAGAACACAATCATGGTAGCTAGAGCTGACAAAATGGAGAAAGCTGTAGAGGGAATCACGGGATTGAGAATAACTGATGCTGACTGAAGGCTTCAAATAGAAAAATAACATTTAAATGAATGAAGAGATTGAGAAAAATAGAGAAAGGAAATATTCAAAGGGCAATAAGGGGAGTGAACAAAACAATAATGTGGCATACTCTGTCAAGTTTAGGGAATCAGTGTGGTACAGTCTATCACCTTTTGCACAGTGATATAATGCTCCCTTGGATGAAGCAATACAAGAAAATATCATAAAAGACGAAAGAAATGCTGAAAAATAATGAAAATGGGTATATATTAAGAATCAATCAATCCATATAAATATATGGGCTAGTATACCAGTTTAGAACCAATTATATTATAAATATAGTATAGTATAATGTATCTTAATTGGGTAAATACTGTTCAGTCAGAATTCAAGTTTTCCCTCATAAGATAGCTTTCATGTGACTTCCTGGGTTTCTTGGGTTTGGAATAATAATTTTTTTTTTTTTTCCAGGGCTGGGTATGCTTTATTTGGCAAATATTCCATCTTCACTTATAAATAATGTACATTTTGCAGTTGTTTAGTGTAATATTCTGTAAATATAAATTTTTTTTTAATTTTTTTATTTTTTATTGACTTTGTAATAATATTACATTAAAAATATATATGTGAGGTCCCATTCAACCCCACCCCCCCAGCCCCCCTCTCTCCCCCCCCAACAACACTCGTTCCCATCATCATGACACATCCATTGGATTTGGTAAGTACATCTTTGGGCACCTCTGCACCTCATATACATTGGTTCACATCATGGCCCATACTCTCCTCTATTCCATCAAGTGGGCCCTGTGAGGATTTACAATGTCCGGTGATTACCTCTGAAGCACCATCCAGGGCAGCTCCATGTCCTGAAGACGCCTCCACCTCTCATCTCTTCCTGCCTTTCCCCATACCCTTTGTCCATTATGTCCACTTTTCCCAATCCAATGCCACCTCTTCTATGTGGACATTGGATTGGTTGTGTTCATTGCACCTCTATGTCAAGAGGAGGCTCAGATTCCACCTGGATGCTGGATGCAATCCTCCCATTTTCAGTTGTAATCACTCTAGGCTCCATGGTGTGGTGGTTGTCCTTCTTCAACTCCATCTTAGCTGAGTGTGGTAAGTCCAAAAAGCAGATTATCCTATCGTAATTAGGAGAACTATATAATGTGCCAAATCGTTTCTGCATCTGGCCACCTCTAAACAGATTGAGGAAGGTAGTTTGGGAAATGTTGGTGATGGAAGTCGCTCTGAACCTAGAGTCAGAAAACTCAAGCTCAGTCTAATCCTCCCGCCCCCACCCAATCATTAGTTGTCTTGCCTCAGCAAGTCATTTTCAGGGTCGAGACTTGTTTTTCCTAATAAATTCAGTCACTTTACTGAGTCCTTTAACGCTCCTACTTTCAGGCAAGGATCTGTAACTATTCACACAGGTAATGAAAAAGCAGGCATTTGGAACCACATTTGAGTGACTCCAAGGTTAACATCTTTATATGATTTTAATAATTGTGTACCTCAATAAAAAAGGTAGTGGTGCTAACAATTGTGTGCGCCTGGTAAAATTAGGAAGCAAAATCGTTTTGTCATTCTTAGCATTCTAGTGGCAGAGTTACGAAAGCCAATAATGAACACTTTTAAGAGGTTTTTATTTAGCTCACTCTCTGTAATCACCTCTCCTTACATATGGTGGCTAGAACACCAAAAAAGCTGAGCAGTGAGCTCCAGAGGGCTTGACTCCAAGTTCTAGTTTTGCCCCTTGTAAAGATGGTATCCTTGGGAGAAAGATTCATCTCCCTGATAATATGTTTTACTTGACTATCTCATTGACTGTCTCATAGGGTTATTGAAAGGATCTAAGGCAATAGCATGCATAATGGTGCTTAGTAGTTACACAAAACTTGGTAAAATCTTCTGCTATGCATCCTTTTATATATATATATATATATATATACTAGAATAACATGGACTTCTAGACTTTACAGTCATCTGAAAGCACCAATTAAACTCTGGTGGCAACTATCTGCACAGAAAATCAAATTAATATTGTTGTTGTTTTATTGTCATTATTATTTTTATCATTATTTATGGAAACTCCCCATTAGCATATTAATTGTAAGAGGAAGTCCTGTGACGAAGAAAGAGGCTTAGAATCTGGATTCTGGCCTAGTCCTTACCAATGTAATATTACAATGGTTTGGACCTCATTTACTCCTCCATTAGGCAAAAGGATTTCATATTTTCTGAAAGTTGGATTTTTTTTTGCATTTTGTCATATCTATGTTTCTAATAATATATTTCTCATTGACTTAAAATATAATTTTTACATGCAAAGCAGGCACTCAACCATTGATCTATATCTGCTCCCCAACAGGATAATTTTTAAAAGCCATTTTAAGCTTTACTTCTTTCTTCTTTCATCCCTCTTTGTTTTTCATTAGATTCTAAATCCCTGAGAGATTTTGTATTTGAGGCTTTATAGCTAATAACTTTAAAGAAATATAAGTCTCCACTATCTTTATGCTTTAATTCCTCCACAATTTATAAATTGTCTCTACATAAGTCCTGTGCCATGGCTATGGAAAAACTGACAATGTGTTTAATACCCTTAAAATGCAACTACTAAAAGAACAAGAATATACAAATAATAAGAAAAGAAAGATAAAAGGAAGGACTTAGTCTAAGGTATCTTAACACATAAATAATAATTTATAATTCTACGCCTAGTTCACACATAAAACTAGCTCTCTATCTGACTTTCTTGTTGCAGAAACATTTCTTAACTTTGTCTTTTCTTATTCATGGAGGGATATACAAATATATCTGCAGCATTCAGCTTGCAATAGGTTGGCTCGAAGGGAAGGCAATGCAGAAATAAAGGTAGAGACACAAGAGGGGAGACAAACCTGGGACCAGGGGACTCACAGCTTCTGGAACTGAGAGCCTCAACTCTAGTTGTCCCATCACATTTATTGGGAAACTACCAAGCAGCTGTTTGCTATCTGAACTGCAACATCATTTATAATAACAGGGAACAACTGCAACATCTAACAACTGCTACATTTAACAAGGTAACATTTATAGTAACAAACAGTAAGCCAGTTTCCCACAACATATATCAATTCTAAGATCCTGTGAGAACCTGCCCAAACTTTAATTCCCCACCCCAAGTCTAAAATAATTTATGATAGTGTTCATGGCATCTTTTCCAAAACTTTCAAATGATGATTGATCTTTCCATATATTTATTAATGAGTTTTGGCACCTGGGTATCATAAATTAAAAGAACTAATTACAATTTCACAAATAAGACTGTCTTTGACTTGATGGAGGATTATATTATATATACACATAAACACAATCCACATTTAATACTCAAGATCAATTATATAACCATTGCCATACATTTTATTTACTCCACCCAGCTTCCAGTTTTCCCCTGCCTGGCTACCAAACTTGTTAGAGCCACACTAAAATAGTTTGATATCAGTAAAACTCTTCATTTATTACACTGTGAATTTAGTTGTGAAATTTAAATTTGGATTTAAAAAAAAGATGTTTTCACTGAATGAATGATGTATTATTTTCACATCCATGTGCCTATATTTCCATTTCAAGACATTCACATATCTATTCAATGTATCATATAGATAGCCCCCATGATTTTGAATTCATCAGTGAATTTAATTACAATATTAATCTTCAAAGTCTCCATTCACTCTCAGATTGCCCCAATATAACCTAAACAGGTCAACATAAACCAAAAGAAATGGAAAAGGCATTTAATTTAGAATTTTAGCCCATGGGATCTAGTACCAACTATGTGAAATACTACTTGGGAAACACTGGTGGTTTTGCTTAATTCCCTATAAATTAATAATGTTTGGGTTAGAAAAGTCCCTAAAGCACTTTCTACTTGACAGGTTTTGATTCTATAAACCCAATTGACAAGCTTGTAGACATTCTCCTGTAAAACTCTCAACCCAGTTCTTTGCCTGGAAAACATATCTATTCTCACACAAGAAATTTTATTCATCATACCCAAAAGGTTCCCCTTCTGTATTTTTCCAAGCTATAACCTATTCATCCTTCAATTACATCTATTCTTGGTTTTCATCACAATGATCATTTCAATAATCAAGCATACAAAGAAGTATGAGCATATTTTTTGTGCATCCATTCTGTTATTTATTGTCTTTCACAATATTTACCCAATATGTGGATTCTCAATGTAAGATTGCTTCAAAACTTCTATTGCAACTTCCTTCTACTCCTAAGAGAGTGAATCCTCATTAATTTTTGAGTGAAGGCTACATGATTAAATTATCAATATTTTAATTATAACTAATAAGATGATGTTTATTGCTTTTAAAATATGTTAGTACTCAGACATTTTGTTTGAAGATATTAGAAGGATGAAAAATGTTATCATTTTTCCTAAAGAAACAAAGTTTTGATGATTAATCTGATAACTTGAAGAATAGCATTCACTTTTCTCTGAAACTGGAATTCAGAGCTTCTTTGTAACAAACTTTTCAGCAGAGAGACTTTCTTGACGGTCATGAAAACAGAAACCAAACAAAAAATTATAAATACATATATTTTTATTGAAGTGTGTCATTCATACATGGACACACATAAACAATACGTGTATAATGAAAGTTGTGAACTTACAAAAGAAACATGCATTACATCACACAGGAGTCCCATACATCACCCCTTCACCAACACCTTACATTGCTGAGAAACATTTGTTACAATCTATGCAACAGCATCATCAATATGTTACTACTAACTATAGTCCATATGTTACATTTGGTGTATTTTCCCCCAACCCAAGAGTGGATGTACATCACTATTGCAAGGGGGTGGGAATGTGGAGAAGCATGGGAAAAATACAACTGGTATGACCTATGGACTGTGGATAGCAGAAATACTGTAATATTCTTGCATCAATGCCAAAGATGTACTGTGTTGAAAATGGGGAATATGGAAAAAGTGTGCCAAATGTACACTATAGACCATGGTTGGTGGTAATAGTCTGGTGATATTATCTCATAACCTGTAAAAATATTCCACTATGGTGTCGTGTGTTGGTGAAGGGGTGCTAAATGGGAATTCTACACGTTTGCATGATTGTTTTGTAAGTTCACAACCTCTGTAATAAAAATAAATATATTTTTTATAAGAGTTAAGAGAGAAATCATCTTTCAACTAGAAAATCATTAGGCCCCCCAAGGATTAAGAGACTTCAGAGAGAGTTAAGAGAAAACAGTAATGGAGCCAAGGAGTCAGAATATGAATACTTGAATACAAGATATAAACATTAAAAGAGAAAATAACACCTATAAATAATTGAAAACTCTTTGAAAGAGGGACAGTGACTTATTTATCTTTGTATCCTAACTTTGAGAAGAAAGGAATCCAAAGACTGTTATCACTAAAATAATTTGCACTTGAATCTGATGTATTTGTTTAGTTGCAAGTTAAATATTCACACCTAAATAAATGACTGCTATTTCTTTTCTACCCTTCAAGAAAACTTTTTAAATATAAGCAGGTTTTTAAACCTACAGAGCTTACATATACATTACCAGAAATTTTCACTGCAAAACAATGCAAACATAGAGGCAAGTATATCTATATATTTAGTAGAGTCACATAAAACTCTAGACATTGAACATTTTTGACTGGTCAAAAAGGAAACTTCATGTGACTCAACTTGATATATAATTAGACAATTCTGAAACAGAAAAACATGTTGGTGTGTAAAACTCAAAACCCTTAAAAAAGACTCTTAATCGGCATGCAGTTCAATGTAGGAAAAAGAGCCAGGATTTTGAGATGATCCGGACCTGGGTTTAAATACAAGAGCTACTAACCAGTCATGTGACCTCAGCCAAACTAATCAATTCTCTGAAATTTAGTTTCCTCTTTCAAAAATTGGGACAGTGATACTTTCTTATGGAGTATGATCTGGATTAAGTGGAAATATTGATGCAAAATATATGTCTGTGTCTATTACATTTCTAAAATACAATTTAAAAAAGAATTTTCTAAGACAAATTATTGTTTCAAACTCGAGTTTCTCTACATCAGGTAAATCTAAAAATTGTCAAAGTCAAGACAAAGCAGCAGTAAAGTACCAGGAAGAACCTAAATGAGGATACACACAAACACACACACACACACACACACACACACATTCTTGGCCATATATTATGAATACCAAATGACTGTGACAAAAGGAGGGAGTGGATGAGACTTGATTGGAAAAGATTTCTTGTTAAATAATGACCTTTTTAATTATTAAAAATGATCATGGAGAAGCCAGATTTTTACCTGCCAAATGTTGGTAAAACATTTTGCTTTGTGCTGGATGTTGGAATAGATAGACTACATGTAATATCTCTTCTGAAATCTAAGGCTCTATGATTATTAAATAAAAAACACTTAAAAGCTGAATTCAGAACACCAAGTCAAATGTTCTGAGTTTTGCAAAACTTAGTTCAAAGAAAATGAGCCGATTTCTATAAAAGGCTCAAATGATTTCTTAGAAATCAAATAGCTCTTGCACAAGAACTGTTTGATGACTTAAGTATAAATGAAACAGAAACATATGGATTAAATTTCTAATGAAATACAATGAGAGGAAAATAGTACTTGGAAAAATCTTTTGGGCTTCTTGAACCAAAAATCTTTGGGAAAATTGTTCAAGATGTTTTAATGACCCCAAAATGCAATTGGATTTGCTCTGGCCAGCTATAAGCAATTTGAAGCCTTTAATTTTTTTTTCTATTGTCTCTGGACAAAATTCAATTCAATTTTCTACCAGCTGTTGACTGTCTCTGTTTAGTACACCAACTTTTTACTGTTGTTGTTGTTTTTCTAAATATATTTGCTTGTTTTACATATTTGGAAAAAACTAACAAAAGTTTCAGCTGGTAAATATTAAAAATATATTTGTCATTACTCTTTAAATCTTATCCAAAATGCCTTCCTATGCCAAATCATTTGATTTAAATGAGAAATGCTTAAGATCAAATTGGAATGGAATGCTAATAAAATAAAAGGGCCTGGAAACAAATCTCCAAGGGAAGTGCAATGTTTGATATGAATAATTTTTGCTTGATACTTAATAGAAAGAAGGGGCATTCAAAAATAAAAAAATGCCATTGGAAAAAACCATTATGTTAAAGCAGAAACTAGGTATCAGTTAAAATTTACCTGGAATGTAGAATAAGATGTGTGTAAGTGGGAGTTTTTGTAACTGTCAAACATTTACTGTGGAAAGATGATTTACTTATTTTTAAAATGCCATCCCCTTAGAAATTTAGAATTTTTCTTGAACTCTTACACAGACTTCAACAGTCTTCATTTTCCAGGGGTCCTGAGACAAATACACATACCTGTTGGCTTAAACAAAAGGAATTTATTGTCTTGGTTTTGTTTTGGAGCTTGGAAATGCACATCAAGAAGTCTACTGGCCATGCTTTCCCTTGACGTCTGTAACATTCCGATGCTAGCTTGTCATCAATCCTTGGGATTCCTTGACTTGTAGATGAATCTCTGCCTCCATCACATGGTGACCTCTCTCTACTTCTCTGGCTTCTCTTAACTGACTGTATCCAAACACTTATAAGGACTTCCACCGTATTGGATTAAGGCCCATCCTGATTCAGTTTGGCCTCATCAAAATAGGAACTCTGGGAAGCAACCAAGATGGGGGCTGAGTAAAGAGCTCCAAGAGTCAGATTTCCTACAGGACAGTTATGAATCACGCAGAGCTATCCAAAGCACTTGTTGGGGGTTGGGAGGGTGGGATGGAACCCAAGAAATTAGAAGAGCTTCTTGCAACATCCTTGAAAGAATGGAAGGTGGAGACTGCCCATCTGCAGTGAAGATTTGTGAAGCACTGCTTGTCACAGATGCCAGTGCCCATCTTCCGTGGCTGGAGTTGGAAGTTCCATTTCCCAAAGTGATGGGTACCTACTTCGGCTACAGATTAGGAAATTTGGCTGGCTAAAGTATAAGCCTAAGAACAGCTAAAGTTTTTATGTCTCCAAGCCCCTGGCTTGAGGGGAAGTGGGGCTCATTGAAAATCATAGTGATGATATGGACTGGCTTCTTTCCATCCAGATCAGATTGCAGCCCTAGCCTAGGCCCCTGCCTCACCTCCAACAGGAAGGAAGCTGGCACCAGCCTCTCCCATCAACTGCAGTTGCTTTCAGCTGGCACAAACTGGATAGTCTGATACCTGAGGCTCCATGCCTGCTGCCAAATAAGGTAAGACAGGAGCTACATTTCCTTGGCCTCTTTGGGCAATTTCAGGGGCTTTCAGCCTACACAGTCTGATAGTAGGATATCTGTAGCTACATCCCTGTGCCCCATTAGACTAGGAGGGGAATTGTATTTTCTCAGCCTTTCTGGGCATCTACAGGAACTTCCAACTTACACAGACTAGTTTGCTGTACACTTGTGGTTATATCCTCACCCATTAAAAAGCAGAAGAGATAATACTCCCTCAGCCACTCAGGGTAACTTCAGGTATTTTTGGGCCTCATGGATTAGATTTTTGGGCACTCTGGAGGGTCCATCCCTACCCCTGGCAGTGTAGGAGGTTGCCTGGAATTACATTAGTCTACCTGGTCAACTGCATTCAGTTTTGACCCACATGATGTAGTTTGCTGCCCAAGCCTGTATGTCCATCCCACCCAGGCAGTGGAGGAAGTGTTATAAAGATTCATCAATCTGTCTGGGCAGCTACAGACAATCCTGCATGGCTTGGATTACTACATGCAGTGGCAACTTTGTCCCTCCTCCTGGTAGAAGAGAAAGGTGGAAGAAGTTTCATTGGTCTCTGAGACAATATGGGCAGCTTCAGCCTCTATAGTTTAAAGCACCAGTTAAATCCTCAGGTCCTACTACACAACTAGGAAGAAAGGGCAAGAAAGACCTAAATTAAAGAGAGAAACTGCACCCAGAATAAATATATCTAGTAAGCCAGATGCCAAGACATCAACAAAAAATTACAATCCATACCAAGAAACAGGAGGCTATGGCCTGGTCAAAGGAACATGATAAGCCTCCAGATGACATAAAGGAGTTGAGACAAGTAATTATAGAAGTTTTTAAAAATCCCTTAATAAATTCAATGAGATGGCAAAAAAGATTAAAGATATTAAGAAGGCTTACTCAGTGAGTGAGCACAAAGAAGTATTTTAAAGCACACATGGAAAAATAGTATATTTTATGGGAATAAAAGGTGCAATCAATTAAATTAAAAATATACTGGAGACATATGACAGTTTTGAAGAGGCAGAAGAAAGGATCAGTGAGCTTGAATACATGGTCTGCAAAAGTGAACATACAAACGAACAGATGAAGAAAAGAATGGAAAAAATACAGAAGGATCTCAGGGAACTAAATGACAGCAAGAGACATGCAAACACACATGTCATAGGTGTCCCAGAAAGAAAAGAGAAGTGAAAAGGGGCAGAAAGAATATTTGAAGAAATAATGGTAGAAAATTTCTCAGCTCCATTGAAGGATATAGATATCAAGAAGCACAACATACTCCCATCTAAATAAATCCAAATAGACATATTCTAGGACATATACTAATCAGAATATCTAATGCCAAAGACAAAGAGTGAATTCTGAGACCAGCAAGAGAAATGTGATGCATCACATACGAGGGACACCTAATAAAATTAAATGTTGATTTCTCCTCAGAAACCATGGAGGACAGAAGGCATGGTATGATATATTTAAGATACTGAGAGAGAAAAACTGTCAGGCA
Organism: Dasypus novemcinctus; assembly: GCF_030445035.2. Taxonomy (NCBI): domain Eukaryota; kingdom Metazoa; phylum Chordata; class Mammalia; order Cingulata; family Dasypodidae; genus Dasypus; species Dasypus novemcinctus. The sequence continues at coordinate 41,351,412 of NC_080694.1, forward strand.
AGAATCTTATAACAAGTGAGATTGTTTTTCAAAAATGAGGGTGAGGAGGACAACCAGCAAGATGGTGGAGGAGTAAGGAGCTCCTAGAGTCAGCTCCTGCTACAGGGTAATTAGTAAACACCCAGAGCTCTCTGGAGCTAGCTGAAGCACCTGTTTGGCGACTCCAGGAGGCCAAAAGAGCATCCTGCAACATCCTCGAAGGAGTGGAAGGAGGAGACTGCCCATCTGCAGAGAAGACTCATAAGTAGAGACTCCCCACCACAGAGGCCAGTGCCCATCCTCGGAAGCTGTTCCATGGCTGGAATTGAAAGCTCCACTTCCCCAAGCTGGGGGAGGAAGAGATGGTTGGGCACCAACTTCAGTTATTGATGAAGAAACTCAGTGGGCTACAGTATAATCTTGGGAACAGCTAAAGCTTGAGCCTGTCCAAGTCAGAAAGAGACCAGGAACTGCCATCTTACCTCCGCACCTGGTACGAGGGGAATCGGGGTGGACTGAAAATCCCAGCGCTAGTGGAAACAAGTTTCTTCCTTTCCCAATCATATTACAGGTCTGTCCTAGGTCCCAGTGCCACCTACAGCAGGGAGGAAGCTGCAGGGACCTGTGTCAGCCTCTCCAGGAAATTACCAGCCAAGCCACAGAGGCTGGTGATTATCCTACTCTGGTGGCATGAGCCACCCAAGGAGCTGCTCTATGGTGGGAATTGGAAGCTCCATTTCCCAGAAACTGGGGAGGAGGAGATGGTTGGCTGCCAATTTCTGCTACTGATTGGTAGACTTGACTGGCTAAGAGATAACCCTGGGAACAGGGGAGTGTGAACCAGCCCAAGTCAGAAAGAGGCTAGTAGCCGCCATTCTGACTCCATCCCCAGCCTGAGGGAAAGCCAGGCTGACTGAAACTCTCAGTGTCCTCAGGAACTAGTTTCTTTCATGCTGATCAGCCTGCAGGCCTAGCCTATGCTTTGCCCTGCCTCTGGCAGGGAGAAGGCTGAAGAGCCCTGCACCAGCCTATGTAGGTAACTGCAGGTAACTTTGGCTGCCATAGACTGAAAATCAGAGTCTCCCAGGGCAACTGCAGTCATCTTGGACCTGCACTGCATAGATTGCTGCCCACACCTGTCCAATTTTTTCAACACCATTTGTTGAATGGATTGTTCTGCCTGAGCTGTGTGAGTTTGACAGGCTAGTCAAAAATCACTTGACCATACCTGTGAGGGTCTGTTTCTGAACCATAACTTTGATTCCATTGGTCTATTTTGTCTATGTTTAGGCCAGTACCATGCATTAAAAAAATTACTAATCATGATCAAGTGGGTTTTATAGACCTACAAGGGAGGTTCAACACAAAAAATCAATCAGCTTAATACACCACTTTAGGAAACCAAGGTAGAAAAATCACATGATCCTATTGATTGACACAAAAAAGGCATTTGCAAAATACAGTATCCTTTCTTGATAAAAATACTACAAAGATAGAAATTGAAGGAAATGTTCTCAACATGATAAAGGCCATATATGAAAAAAACCACAGCTAACATTGTACTCAATGGTGAAAGTCTGAAATCTTCCTTTTGAGATCAAGAATAAGACAATCATGCTTGCTGTCACCACTGTTGTATAATATAGTGCTAGATATTCTAGATAGAGCAATCAAGCGAGAAAAAGAAATAAAAGGCATGCAAATCAGAAAGGAAGAACTAAAACTTTCACTTTCATGGATGATATGATCCTATACCTAGAAAATCCTGAAAAATCTACAACAAAGCTGTAAGAGCTAATAAACAATTTCAGCAGACTGGCAAGATACAAAAGCAATATGCAAAAATAAGTAGTGGTTCTATACACTAATAATGTGCAATCTGAGGTGGAATTCAGGAAAAAAATTCCATTTACAATAGTGACTAAAATAATCAAGTATTGAGGAATAAATCTAACCAAGGACATAAACCACTTGTATTCAGAAAACTAAAATACATTGCCAGAAGAAATTTTAAAAAGACGTGAATAAATGGAAGAACATTCCATGCTCATGGATTAGAAGACTAAATATCATTAAGACGTCAATTCTACCCAAATTGATATACAGGTTCAATGCAATCCTGACAAAAATTCCACCAGCATATTTTAAAGAAATGGAAAACACAATTATCAAATTTATTTGGAAGAGTAAGGGGACCTGAATAGAAAGAAATATGTTAAAAAGGAAGTGTGAAGTTGGAGAACTCTCACTTCCAGACTTAAAATCATATTTTTAATACCTAGTTATACTAGTAAAAAACAACATGGTAATGGCATAAAGATAGACACATAGACCATTGGAACTGAACTGATGCTTCAGAAACAGACCTTCACATCTGTGGTCAAGTGGTTTTTTGACAAGCCTGTCAAACCCACCCAGCTGGGGCAGAACAGTCTATTCAACAAATGGTGCTGGGAGAACTGGCTATCCATAGCCAAAAGAAAGAAAGAGGACCCTTATCTCATACCTTAAACAAAAATTAACTGAAAATGGATCAAAAATCTAAATAGAAAAGCTATGACCATAAAGTTCCCAGAAGAAAATATAAGAAAATATCTTCAAGATCTAGTGGTCAGTGGTGGATTCTTAAACCTTACACTGAAAGTGCAAACAGTAAAAGAAAACATGGATAAATGGGGCCTCCTCAAACTTAAACACCTTCGTTATTCATTGGACTTTGTTAAGAAAGTGAAAAGGCAGCCCACTCAATAGGAGATAATATTTGGAAACCACATATCCAAAAAGGTTTGGATTAGCATTCTATATAAAGGGATCATGCAACTTAACAATAAAACCACAAGCAATCCAATTAAAAAATGGGCAAAAGACTTAAATAGACATTTCTCTAAAAAGGAATACAAATGGCCAAAAAAGCACATAAAAAATGTTCGATATCACTAGCTATTAGTAAAGGCAAATTCAAACAACGAGATATCTCACACTGCATAGAATGGCCATCATTAAAACACACACACACACACAAAAGGTGAGTACTGGTACTGGAGGTGATATGGAAAAATAGGAACACTCTTTCACTGTTGGTGGAATTGTAAAAATGTGCTGCCTGTGGAAGGCAGTTTAGCCATTCCTCTAGAAGTTAAATATAGAACTGCCATATGCTCCAGCAATTCTTCTACTAGGAATATATCCAGAAGAAATGAAAACTGTGATGCAAACAGACATTTGCACACCAATGTTTATAGCAGCATTATTCACATTTGCCAAAAGATGGAGAGAACCCAAGCGCCCATCAACTGTTCAGTGGATAAATGAAACATACTATACACATATGATGAAATATTACATTGCTGTAAGAAGAAATGAAATTGGGACACATGATAACATGGATGAACCTTGAAGACATTATGGTAAGTTAAATAAGTCAGACACAAAGGACAAATATTGCATTGTCTCTCAATATGAACTAAATAAGAAGACTAAATGCATGGAGTTAAAACCTACAGTAAAGGTTATTGGGAGATAAGAGGAAGGCTGAAAGGGGCATTGATGCTAAATGTATGTAGAAGTTTTAATTAACTTCATCATAAAAGTGTAGGAAGGGATAGAGTTGGTGGTAACACATTACAGTGAGTAGTACTAACACAGCTAGTTTAGAAATGGAATTGTGGCTCAAAAGGGTAGTCTAGGGACATAAATGTCATTTGAGAGAAATCTAGAAAATAAGCTAGGGACTGAATAACATAGTGAACCCAGAGCTGAATAAGAATTGTGGTTAATAGTACAAACACAAGCATGTCCTTCTATGAACTAGAATGAATGTATACCACTATTGCAAGGTGGTAAGAATGTAGAGGATCTTGGGAAAAATACAATTAATGTAACCTATGGACTAGAGTCAACAGCAATACTGTAATATTCATGCATCAATGTAAAAAATGTACTGTGTTAATAATTGTGGGTATGAAAAAAATATACCAAATGTACACTATGGACCATAGTAAGTGATAATAGTCTGATAATATTATTTACTAATTTATTATTATATTTTTATTTAGTTTTAAAAGATACTTAGATTACATAAAATGTTACATAAAAAATATAAGGGATTCCCATATGCCCCACTCCCCACACTGCACACTTTTCCGCATATTAACAACATCTTTCAGTACTGTGGTACGTTCACTGCACTTGATGAACACATTTGAAGCATTGCCACTAAGCATGGATTATAGCTTACATTGTAGTTTACACTCTCTCCCTCTCAGTTCTGTAGGTTATGGTAGGATATATAACGGCCAGTATCTGTCATTGCAGTGTCATTCAGGACAATTCCCAGTCCTGAAAATACCCCCATATTACATCTCTCTTTTCCTCCCCTTTACTTCAGCACCTCCAGTGGCCACTGTCTCCACATAAATGATATAATTTCTTCCATTGCTAGAGTCACAATAAGTCTATAGTCGAATACCAGCAAGCCCACTCTAGTCCATATTTTATTCTCCAATCCCGAGGATGCTGGGATGGTGATTCCCACTCCAGCTCTAATTGAGAGGACTTCAATCCCATATGGCTGATGGATGGGACTCTCTTGCTAGCAGTTGTAGAATCCCTCAGTTTTTGGTGAGGTGGTTGTCCATCCTCACCTCCTTGTTAATTGTCCTGGGTGAGTCCAATAAACTGGAGAGATTATTTCATATTTTTTAACAAATATTCCACAACAATGTAGTGTGTTGGTGGATGGGGTATTGTGTAGAAATTCTGCACATTATGCATGATTATTTTATAAGTTCACAACTTTGATATACATCTATATTTTTAAAAAGGATCTTTGAAGGTCCTATTTACAAATGCATTCATACTCCCATAGGGTTAGGACTTGAACATTTCCTCTGGGAGAATGACTCTATCTACCACACTATCAAAAAGATTGTTTTGGACTACGTTTCCAAAATGATAGTTAGTACATGTATTAATTTCCACCAATAAAAATTTCCCATAGACCACAGCCCAAGATATATGCTACACAGAATATTTAAACATATTTTGAACAGTTCAACTTAATACCAATTAAATGCTGTTTACGTGAAGGTTTAAAAGAAGATGTTAATTCATGTAGAGGATGTTTTAAACAATGGGTATGCCAAAGCTTGTATTTTATAATTTAGGCGATGAGGGCAATATAGAAAAATTTTAGATTTTTATTATAATGGAAGAAAACCTAGGGGACTGACAACTTGTTCTTGTTTGATCAGAGCAGATTCTGGATGCTAAATGTGTCCTGCAATTTGGTGTAGAAATGAGTCATTGAATTATTCAATGAGTTTAAACACTTTGAGCAAGATGATGAATCTAAACATGTATTGACTAAAGGGAGAATACTATAGAGTCTCCATCCATGAAGATTTTCTTATACAGATAATTATTACACTATTGCTCTGCTAATTTTCCTCCACCTTTCAAACTATGAAACATAAAACTACCACCCCAAACCCAAGAATTTTTGTAGGATCTTCTTACCAACCTATTATTGACAGCTGTAGGGCTAAAAAATCAATTCATCAAATTCATGTTGAAATAAATATTGAGGCATTGGGATCTAATAAGGGCAGAATAATTGCAAAATACTATGGTACCTATGATGTTTTCATATAATGTAGTAAGAAATAGCTCAATTGACTCTTTTCTCCTAATCACAGTGAAAAAAAAGCAGTGTATCTTGTAGGTTGAATTTCATGTAATAGCAAAATGTGTATATAAATAGTTAAAATAAACTTGTAGTGTGATTATTAGAAAGTAGCTTTAAGAAAAAATGTTCAGTTTTTAATAGCTGAATATATTAATCTAGGTACAGAGTATTTGAATACTGTGTGAAGTAATGCTGATCCATGCAAAAATAGGAATAAATTGGTTTGAGATAAGCCAAAAGATTCTTTTAGATTATACACTCCTCCAGGTTCCATAACTCCTAAAGGTTTTATAAGTGGGACCTCAATAAAGATCCATCTTTAGGAGAGGTAATGGATTTCCATTGAATGTGCCTTGACCTATTCAGGTTCTTAAAGCCATACCAAGATGCAAATGTGTCACATTTCATAATATGGTATATAAGTGAAATTATTTTCTTGCTGTTGAAGGAATAAAATATTGACTTTCATTCTTTCTATTATATAAAACATAAATAAAAGTCATCGGCCCAAAATTCTTAGAGTTTTGTCAGCCCTGTCCATGAAGCTGTGGTTCAATGAAACATAAAGCAAAAGTTTGCAATTCTTTCTGCACTCTTTATTTTACACCTCCGTAAGGGAAGTGAATGGAATGAGTTGTAGACTGGACCCTGACAGTAGTTCATGATTAAAAGCAGTTTGCCAATAAGTCAGGCGTATAGTTCGGTTCACTGTGTGCTAGCTCACAATGTGCCTACGGGCTGAAATACTACATGGTGTTAATACTTCAACCCCTAGTTCAGTCTGTTCACGCAATGCTGGTCCAAGTTGGCATCTCATCTAATATTCCATCATTATTCCATATCAGAACAGAATGCCAAGTCATTTAGGTGCAGTGAATGGTATCCGAGGAACTAATTTTTATTAGACTACAGAGATTTCTGAAAATCGATTATGCTGCTCTCCAGGCACCCCTGAAGTCTTAGCATATGCTGCAGAATACCACATGGACATTGGGCTTTTTGTTTGTTTGTTTGTTTAAGCTTTTATATTCTCATAATAGGCTCTGTATTGCATTCTTTACCTTTTTAAGAAGAAATTCTACATTAAATTAATTTAAATATAATCTTACAATTCTTATTAGGTATAGACCATAGCAGTTATCATTGACACTAGCAAATATTTATTCAGCATCTACATCATGCAGGTATTGAGCTGGTGGAGTCTCTTAAAGAGAACTAATAAATAGCACTCTCATCATCTCTGAGTTATGTTTGTGGAGCAAAATAAAAGCATCCAAGAAACTTAATACTGATACAGTCTAAACTGATGAACATAATTAAGCATGTCAAATGGACCAGATATGTTAACCTCAGAATGGCAATAATGACCAAGGCTAACCTACCCCATAACTCCCCACCCTCTGCAGGGGTGGGAATGGCCTTGAGAAAAGCTGAGCAAGATGACTATTCTCCGTGGCAACCCGAGCCCAAGAAGAAATGTTGAGCCGTCAGTCCATACTTCCTAGATCAGAATGAATGGAAGAAAGTTGAACAGCCAGCAATAATAGTTCAGTGTGTCCCCTCTGCTTGAAGTAATCCTCAGAAATAGAGGAGGAGCAATCACCCTAAAATCTGGCAGACAGGCATTTCCAATCTGTTTTCAAATATCAGAACATATGCCCGTGCTAAATAATATATACTGGATGACAATCACTATTCTAAGAGACTTTTACTAGTATTAACTTGTTAACCTTCGTGATAACCCAAAGAGGTAGGTACTTTTCTTAAACCCATTTTACAGACGAGGAAGCTGAGGTACACAGTTTAACTTTTACATATCATAAGTAGGAAAGCAGAGGTTCAAACTCAAGCAATCTGGCCTTACAATATGTGACCTTCAGCCCTACAGGTTACACTTATTCTATAATTCTTATAGAAATTCAGAGTAGGCAGAAAGTACTTCTACCTTGGCTTTCTTCATGAAAAAGTTGGGGATCCTGGAAAGCAGTGGAGAATGGGCAGGACTTTCAGCAGACATCCCAACAGCAAAAATAGATATAAAAATACAATGGACTAATAAACATTTAAGGTAAAAAAAATTCTTTTCAGCCTAGAACTATATACCAAACTAAGCAATTCTACAAGGACAGATGTAAAATAAAGATATTTCCTAATATAGGAAGACAGACTTATCATTGAAGAATTGCTTTAGGATTTTCTTTAATATCAATAAAATAATAACCATGGAAACGAGAAAAAACAGAGAACTCAGAAATTGACAATGTTTTTAATAGATTAAAGGAACTATTAACATTTTAGGAGAAATTTTGTAATAAAAAATGTAACATTAAAATTTTGACTTAATAATTTTGATTTGTTTAAACAATCGACTTATACTACTAATTGGGAATGTGCTAAATGGAAATTAAAGTTGACTAAGTTTATCTTACACTATCAGCTAATAGAAGTGTAAATAATTATATATTTTGTCTAAATTTTTTCTACCTATAGTGAATGTTCAGTCTTTAATATTAACTAACCAAGGAGACACTAGGAGTGTAATCTATAGCTTCCAAATCAGAAGAGTAAAAGATGAGTAAATAAAAAATATCGAATACTAAAAAGACAGTAAATGTAAGCTCAAATATACCATAATGACAGTAAATGTAAAGGAATTAAACTCACCAGTTTAAGAGGAGGGATATTAGCTTGTACTTTTAAGAGAACTTAGAAAACCCCAGTTTTGTGTTCTTAAAAGGATGTACCTAGGACAAACTACATAAAATATTTTAAATCAAAGAAATGGAAGAGGTTATAACAGGAAAATGCTAATAAAAGAGAAACTACCATTGAATTATTAGCATCAGACTAAAGACATTTAAGTAAGATGAATAGATTAAGATAAAAAAAGATACTATTTAGTAGACAGAAAAATCATGAACTTGTCTGCAGTTAATAAGGTAGTCTCAAAATGATTAACACAAACACGATCAGAATTAGAAGGAAAAAAATAGAAGGAATACAAAGTCAATAGTAAGGCTAAAAAATTCAACAAGATCTATTTCTTCAAGTACTTGCAGAACATTATAATAATTTGTTTGGCAATTGATGAGTCATCTATAGCCCTCAGTTAATGCTCACTTGTTCTATCTGATAAGAATTATGTTAAACCACAATCATAATCAGTCTCCAGGGTTTGCCATTGTGGTAGTTTGTGCTATCCAAGATGGCTGCACCAGGAATTTCCAACCCATGGGCTCTTCCTACAATTTGATGTTTACATTCCTCCCATGCAGAAATGGGATTTCTCCTCCTGGTTTTGGATGAGACAGTGACACTATGGGACACTATGTGATTTCTGAGATTTGGTCATAATAAAACTTGTGCCTGATTATCTTGGAATGCTGTAAAGAACCCAGCTACCATGCTATGAAGAAACCCAGGTGGCACGTAGAGGCCAGGTATAGATAGATGTTCTGGCTGCCAGCCCCAGCTGAGGTCTGAGATTTTTTGATAGGGAAGCTTTTGACATAGCTCTAGCCCAAGCCATTGCCAGACTGCAAATGCATGGGAGAAACAGATCCCACCCCTGAAATGTGAAAGATAAAAATAAAATGATTGTTGGTGTTTCAGCCATAAGTTTGGGGGCTGATTGTTAACACAGTAATTGTTGACCAGGACAATCATGAGGGATGGTTTTGTTTAGAAATTCACTGCTTCTCCTTTTTGGCTATAATTGTGTGGGTTAAGTTCTTGTTGCTTTGTATAAAAGTGTTCAGTTATCTAAGATGTTTCCCACCAGATTCTGTACAAGTCCTTATATACCTGTTAAAATTTACTTTGTCATGCTAATTTTCTTTAACTTACTTCTTATTTTGTTTTTATCTTCTCCTTCATGGCATTAGTAATATTATTTTGTGATTGATACTAACATGAAGTCACTAGCCAGGTGTTTACCCATTGATAAAAATTTCAAGATTGTGATCAAATAGTTTTCTCTGTATTAATTACATATGTGAACATGGCAGAAACTAAATAAGTATTTTTAACTGATGTTAAATGGTTATAATAATACTGAAGTTCTCTGTCATGTTAAAATTCTATTTCTCCATCAAAGTTGAACTAAGAGTATAAATTTGTGAGGATTTTCACATTGTATAGAAATATAATGGAAAATTGATGCAAAATAAGTTTCCTATGTGGAAGCCAGGAAAAGGAGACCTCGTGTCCACTTTTGGCTTACTCTATTACAAGTTATTTGTGAATAGATCATCATCATTGGACTCCAATGAGAATAAAGGCAATTAAATCTTGAGAGAAGAGCTGTAAGCCTTTCTCCCCAAAGGCTACATGTTAGTATCAAATGTACAACATAATGGAGTAAAAGAAAATGATACAATCTGTCAGTTTACAATAATTTATTGGTGACAGTTTTACTTCTTTTTGTTTGTTTGTTGTCCAAATGTTAAGACAACCACCTCTCCTGTTTCCTTCTTTTATGCTTTCTGCCTGTGGGTGTTACATATTTTTCCTTACTTCACCTAACCATGTCTGAGCAGGACAGCTGACCTTCAAAAGGAAATGCGATTAAAGCTGAACAAATCAGGTAATTACAATAAAAACATGGTTTGACAAGCAACCCCTGGACAAAATTACGGTTCTACATACACACTAAACATTCAATTAAAGTTATTGTAAATGTGGAAACGAATGTCTTTACCTAAGATACTTAAGGTGCCAACATGTTACCCACTGCCATTGATTAGAGAAGAGATTATGGGGGGAAAGAAACTCTACAAGGATTTTAGGCAGGCTCGCCATTCCCTAGCAGCAGAATGGCTTTTAGAGCTTCAATGTGTCCTTTCATTTTAAATGCTATTTTAGTGTGTTATAGTCTGGCTTCTTTGTTCAGATTCAAATATGATAGATCTGTAATTGCATTAGACTTTCTATTATGCAGCTATGGCTCTGCCTGCTCTATAGATATGCAATGTCTGAACAGTTATAACCACACATTCTGCCTTATTGACTAATAGGAGATCATTGACTGTTAGAATGATATCTGCACACAGTCACCAAGAAAGTCAAACTACCCATATTTTATTTTGTAACAATAAAAACATCTTAATAAATGAGCCAATTGAGATTAATATTGTAATTTTATTTTGCCCTACTTAACATAGTAGTTTTATAATTTTTATTTTTTCTCCTCTAGGGAAGTACACAGAGGAATATGTATTTATATTTAAATATATATACAACTATATATTCATATTTACATATATAGACCAATGGGATACTTACATATAACATATAATTTTTTTTTGAAAGTTTGAGGTTACATCAACACAGGAAACCATACAATTTAATTTCCTTAATTCAGAAATTAGCATTTTTGTTGTAGTGGTTGAGGAAAGATTTCTTTACTTTTTCTGGAGTCTGTTATTATAGACTTACATGGTTTAAAGCCATAGTAAATGCCTAAATATTCATAGTGGTGCTAATAGAGTCTTAGGGACAGTCCTTCTAAGAAGAGGTTGACCAGTTTAAGGTCATGTGACAGGCTATGTGAAATTTTATTATCTTGTCCTAAGCGTAAAGTGATTACCCAAATTTATAAGTGAACTATCTCAGGATTCACTTTTTTAAAGACTGAAGTGATCATTTCCATATTTTCAAATTTGCTGGATTTGAAAACTACTGATAAAGCCCATGGCGTTTTTTTCAAGTTTTTCAGATTTGGCACCATGCCCAAAATTCTAGGCCCAGTCATATTTCTGTTAGTAAGAGCAGTTACTATAGATGTTTTGCATGATCACAATAGTATTTGTTAATGGTTTATATATTTTTAAAATTTATATTCCAGTAACTTCACACAACCTGTCTTATCTCACCAATTTGATTGCCAGTTGCTTCTAAGTTAAGTTCATATCTTCTCTTCTTCCATAGTCTGCACATTTGCAGCAGGGCAGAAATTCTGACTCAGATATGCTCTGTGTTGACTCTGTTCCCTGAGCCAGGAATGATCTTTCTCTGAATTGAGAGGTCTCATTGGTAAGATGCAGGTAGTATTTCCTGCCCAGCCCATCTTAGAATTTTGCTCTATTAATCAAAGGAGGCAATGCCTATGGAACTACTTGGATTAACTGTGAAGTACTATAGAACTTGATAGTGTCATTATTGAGCTGCTACACACATTTCATAAATTTATAAAGGAAAATTAACTAATTCATAATGCGAATATATAAGTTAACTGCTTAATCTGAATTTTAACCCCAACACTCAGAGTCTCTTAAAGAAATTCTTTCACCTAGATCATTCTCTTAAGCATCCTTCTAGTTTTTTTCCTTGCAATCAATCTGTAATTACGAGAAAGCGAAGTTACAGCTAGACTCAATATAGCATTGTTTTATATTAATTAGAAATATTTAACTATTCCTCTAATGTCCTTTTTCTTTCTCAGAAATGGTAAAAAAGAAAAAACTTTGGCCAAATCATGCCTTTGAACTGTAATGGCAATAGAGCATCAAAAGTCAGAACATTCTCAATGGCACAGTTTGGAATACAATGTCACTATTTTTACTTGCCAACTATTATTCTCTTCTGCTTCTCTGACTCATTAATTCTGAGAACTCTTGTAGTCCTTTTTACTATCACTAATGTCAACTGACTTATGGAAGGTTTCAGATTATTACGTGTTTCAAACAACATCAGGACCTTTGTGGTAGTAATTTTAATTTCTTGAGAGATGTTTAAAAATGTTATTGATATCTAGCAATGGAAGAAATACCATTGTTGTGGAGGCAGTGACTCATGTATGTTCTGGGCTTAGGGAGAGGGAAAAACAGGTGTAATAAGGGGGCATTGTCAGGACTTGGAAATCTCATGAATGACATTACAATGACAGATATAGACCATTATATATCCGGTCATAGAGTTGAATGGGAGAAAGTGTAAACTACTATGTAAACTGCAATCCATGCTTAGTGACAATGCTCCAAAATGTGTTCATCAATTGCAATGAATGTACCACACTGATGAAAGATGTTGCTAATGTGGGAAAATGTGGGAGGTGTAAGGAGCAGGGTATATGGGAATCCCATATATATTCTCTGTAACATTTATGTAATCGAAGTATCTTTTAGAAAATATTTTAAAAAATGAAAAAACGAAACAAAAAAGTGTTATTGAAAAAGGAATTTTAATTCAAAATGCTCAACAGAGTAAGAAGATAGAGAATTTGATTGTTCATACTAATGCTTATAAAGCAAATGGAATTAAGAAAAGCATGCTCTTATCACCTCCAAATACACACTTAGATGAACACACACACATGTGCACATACTCAACTCATATTTTGCTATATCACAGCTAGAATTGACTGAATGAATGTCGGATAAAGTTTTTGTCTTTACTTATCTTTGTTAATGTTGAGACTACATGTGAAATATGTGGTCATGCACAATTACAGTCTGTTCAACTAGAAATATTGGACGTGGATCCTTCATAGCTTTCTTTTAAACTTCTAGCTGATAGGTATGCATGGTGATAAAAAAAAATTCTGAGATAGATTAGACAAGGACCTTTGGTTTATGAAGATCCATTCAACAGGGTGTATTTTGGAGTGCTACTTTGAAGCTGAAGGGATGTGAATTGCTATGCATATCTAATTTAGAGAGTTCATAGGAGTGTCACAAATCAAGCAAGTCTAAGTAAAACTCTTGGTGGGCAAAGAACTTAATTACATGGTTAAATTAAATTAAATTGGACCAAGATTTGACATCAAATGGTGTTGGAATAATCATCCAGAAACATACTACTTCTTTGGGAAAAGAACAGATATAATTAGGGTCATCTTTCAATCCTTTATTTTTTTTTTTTTTACTTTGTATTCATAGCTGTGCTCGAGTCCATTTTTAATGTCCCAAATGTTGAAGTTTTTCCCACCATTACTCATTCAGCCCTTTGTAAAATACCAAGTGTATAGTAGATGCTCAATAAGTATTCACTTAATGATTGGCATCTAGACTTCAAGTGTATTTTTATAAACCTTAATAGGAGTCTTGCATTCTGAGTTTGACTCTTAGGTCTTTCAGTTGGCCTTCGGATAGGTGTTTTTTATTATCTCTATGAAATGGAGCTGAAAAAATATTCAATTATTCTTCATGTAACTGTAAATGCTGACCGATGTGAATGTATGTGTAACGTTTTACATGGTATAGAACTATAGAATGTTATTACTTAAACTACATTTTCCAACATTTTACCATGAAATTTTTCAAATTTCCAGTGATCTTCATACAACCAGCATCTCGTTAATATTTTATTTTATCACATATTAATCCATCCATCAATTCATCAATATTTCCTTTTAGCAAAAACATAGGATTTTAGATCTTGAAAGATCTTAAATTAGTATATAATCCAACCTCCTTTTATGGATGCTTAACTGCAGAAGAATACAGTAGAAGTAACCTGCAAACTATAGGATGTGCATACTTGAAACATGATTTTTTTGAAATTTTTTTTCCTTTTAAAGGTGTTCAAGTTTCAGGTACACTGCTGTTTTGGGTTGAATTGTGTCTCCTAAGAAGTTATGTTATGAAGTTCATATCCCTCGGACCTCAGAATATGACTTTCTTTGAAAGCAGGTTCCTTCCAGATGTAGCTAGTTAAGACGTAATCATCCTGGAAAAGGGTGAGTCCTTAGTCCAGTATGACTGGGCAGTCTTTTAAGGAGAGACATAGTCAAGAGAAAAGACACACAGAGAGGGGATTGTGAAGACAGCATCACAGATGGGAATCCTGTTGTCTACAAACCAAAGAACACTAAGGATTGCTGGCAACCACCAAAAGCTGTAAAAGCAAGGAAAGATTCCTCCCTAGAGCTTTTAGAGGTATGTCGCCCTTTTGAAAACTTGAGGTTGTACTTATAACTTCCAGAATTGCATTGTTATTTAAGTCACTTAGCTTGTGGTGCCAGTCCTAGGAAACTAAAGCAATGACCCAACAGTTTAAGTAAAACAGGAGGGAGAGAATTTTCACTAAATATTGGATTATCTGCATAGAGAACTGTGAGTGGAGGATTGAAACTCATTCCCACAACCCACCAGGCAATTTTTTTAAGTGCACCTACATCTCAGTGACAGTTCACTGCTCCTAAGCCTTCTCAACATTCAGCAAAGCATTAGCATGTGAAAAATTGAATCTGTCAGAATTGTAAAAAATAATTATGCCCATCTTGGTCTTTTCTATTTAGTAAGTTGGGCCATGGATTGGTAACCTTTGTTTTGCCTACTGTGCAGACATAAATTACTTTTATAGATCAAGAGAATTTGAACTTTCAAAAGTGCTGTTTTAGCTTAAAATGCCATGATTTAGATATTCTATTTATAAAAGAGGGAAACTAGTGACAAGTATAGTAAGCATTTTTTTTCATTCTTCATTCAAATCATTGCCTCAGTGTAAAGAATCTTATCTCACAATAGTTGGATTCCTATAAAAAGTGTTTATCTATATATATATAGATTCTGAGCATTTAAATGATCCTAAAATAAAAAATCTAGGACTTTCAAAGTAATGTAAATAATCTACAATCTAAAAAAATTACCACCTTGATGACTTAATGTGTAGATTTCAGGAGACTCATTTGAATCTTTAAATCACATTCAGTTCCATACTATGATATATGTAAAGTTAAATAATGCTTCTGTTTTCACTAATAGAAAAGACTAGTACATTCCAAATAATAATTTAAAGGTAGCATGAGAGAAGAAATCTAGATTACTATTATTTCTTCCAGGTTATTGTCCTAAGGAAATATAAAAAGTCCATGGAAATATGAAAAGAATGTCTACTATTTAAAATACTGTTCATACCTCTTAAGAGCTTCTTGTTGCTCAAATGTGGCCTCTCTCTAAGCCATACTCAGCATATAAATGCATTACATTACACCCAGGGTTGGACATGACTCCTGGGGATGAGCCTCCTTGACACTGAGGAATTACTACCAAGCACCAACTAGCAAAGCAACCGGAAAAAGACCTTAAATAAAAGAGGGAAAAGATAAAGACAAATGAGTTTATATGGCTGAGACTTCAAAGTGAGTCAGGAGTTCATCTCAGAGGTAATGCTTACACACATCTCAGCACGATTCCATAGACAGTCAAAGTAGATACTACCCCAAAATACTGGGACTCCTGAGGGCTCTGGAGACACCCAGACACTCTGGGTGACAGATAGTTCTGGGGTCTGGTGCCTTGCCAGTGGGTCTTACTCTGGAGTTTGTGCTCCCCAGTGTGACAGATTTGGACTTAGTTGTGACTTCACACATGCCTCTTCTGTCCCTTCTATTTGAACCTATAGTTGGTGCTGGAGTTGGTAGGAATACCTCCAAGAGACTTGAATCTTTAAGCTGCCCATGTGTCAGCTGGATCCTGAGACTCAGCAGAGTTACAGCACCTACTCTCCAGTTCACTGGACTCACCCAGGACAAGTAACAAGGATGTGAGGATGGGCAACCACCATACTAAGGAACCAAGAGAGTCTACAACTGCAAGCAAGACAGTCCCATCCGTCAGCCATATGGGATCAAGGCCCCCTATCAATTAGAGCTGGAGTGGGCATAACCATCCCAGAATCCTCAGGATTGGGGAATAAAATATGGACTAGAGTGGACTTACTGCTATTCTACTATAGACTTACTGTGACTCTAACAATGGAAGAAATTATATCATTGATGTGGAGACAGTGGCCACTGGAGGTGCTGAAGGCAGGAAGAGCGAAAAAGAGGTGTAATATGGGGGTATTTGGGGACTTGGAATTGCCTGAATGGCATTGCAATGACAGAAACAGGCTATTATATATCTTGACATAACCTACAGAATTGAGTGGGATAGAGTGTAAATTACAATGTAAACTATAATTCATGCTTAGTGGCAGTGCTCCAAATGTGTTCATCAATTGTAAAGAATGTACCTCACTATTGAAAGAAGTTGTTCATGTGGGGAAAAGTGGGAAGTGTGGGGAGTGGGTCATATGGGAATCCCTTATATTTTTTTGTGTAACATTTTGTGTAATCTAAGTATCTTTTTTCAAAAAATACAAACTATGTTTTTTTTTAAAAGTACTACTCATTATCTATAGTTTGTCATTTAATAACTTAAAATTCGATGTGTTCTTTTTTCACCTAGCTTGTAAGCTATACACCATTGTAGACTACAATAATTAATAATGAGCTAAAAATCATGGAACACAGATTCTTTATATAAGATCAACTTCATTTGACAGACACATAAGTAGCTCTTTCACATACACTTCACCACTCCAATTAAAATGTCTAAAATATATGTGCTTTACTTGAAAATTTGTTGCTTTTAATTTAACGTCTGAGAAATATGTCAAAAGCATTTGTCAGAACATTTTTAATTCTCCATGATAGCTAAAATAATTTTCCTCAAAAGTCCCAGTATATTCTCACAGAGAATAAAGGTGCACAGTGTAAGTGTGCATTATTAATTTTGTTTTGCTGCTGGAGAAAGCAAAATATTAGAACAGGTCAAGGGAAGATGCCAAAAATTTCTCATTCAATGCATGGTGAGATCATTTGAGAATGTCTGTCATCTGACACTCGGAGAATTGCTCCATTATGTTTCTACATACCCATCATAAGGCTGACCATACTCTCGGAAGTACCACCAAAGAAAGCATCATAGATTTTGATGACAAGAGCAAATCTGTTTTCCTCTTGGCCCATAGCATTTTGTCAATCATTTAAAAAGGGTAAGAAATAAATGATTTTTAAATGACTAAAATGGGAAAGAATGAATGAACAACAACAAAAAATGGCAATCTGTGTTTATCAATCTTCTTCAAAGGACACCTATGACATGAATTTCTAAGGAATGATTTGTTTTATATCTATAACAATGTGTCTTTCCACTCTTTTTCTTATAAATTTGCATTAGTGACCAAGCTTCACAGAAAAAGGGTAATGCTGACTGTCACCGTATACCCTCTAGCCTTGGTTGTGAGTTCCTCCAATAAGGCTGTGGTAGGATCTTAAAGGAAATGGTAACAAAAAAAATTCATGAAGTATAGTCAGGGTGTCAGATGAACACTTATTGCTCTACTGTCCCTGGAAAACCATAAAATCTGTATCCCTTGAGACACACGTCCTTCAGTAGGGCAAATGCTGAGAAATGGCACAGAAGGAAGGAAGTTTCTAAAAACAGTATTTTTTAAATAGCACCCTGGCAGACATCTGCTACTCCAGAATAATGCAAGAGGTTTCTCAGACTAGAGCCGCCCTCAGAGAAGGAAAGCACTCTAACATCTCCTACACGTTGATGTCTCTGTTTACTACTGCAAAGTGGTTTTCATCTTCTAACTTTGTGATGGCATAGGCTTGGGACTTGGCCATCAGCAGCGTCCCTAAGTGAGTTCTTGCAACACAATTTCCTTGGGAAATAATGATATTTGTTGATTTTAATGACGAACTTGCTTATTCTAGTTGGTTTAATGCAATGGAAACAAAAACGTTATTGTTTATTAAGCTGTTTGCAATTCTATTCTGGTCCACAGCTTCAAGAAATATATCTCACTAGTCTTTGGATATAGCAGTTAATAATCAGCCTTAAGCTTTCACATGTATTCTAATTGAAAACATTCATTTTGCAACATATTTTGTGCCTGCCACACACCACTAATGACCAACTTAAGTTTCCTGTTGTCATTCAAGCATGTTTTCTTTTTAAATTTATTATTACACATCATCTCTGAAAGTTTAGCCCATTCTGTTTGTCTCACGTTGGGGTTCTTTGCCTCCTGAGAGATCCGGTGGTTTATATGGTGGCATCTGATAAACTAGGAAGTCATATCAGATAAACAAGGAGGGTGCTGAGACTTGGATGAGAATCTGAAAGCAAACATATGAGCTAAGCTTTCCCCCTTACCATCTTTATCTGGGAAAAGAAGTGAAAAAAAAAAATCTAGCTAAAAGCCATTCTTTTTTATTTAATGGGAGCCATTTTGATCCAATATTTATCACAAAACAGGAAATCTAGTTGACAATGGTTCCACCAATGTTAGAATATGATTCTTCCCTCTTTTCATAAAAAACATAAGCATGTCTGATATAATGTACTTCATTTAAATTTATTTAAAGGAAACCTACTGGAAGATGGCATGATCAGTAGCAGTTCGACAGGGTTTACATGGTTAATGAAGGCTCACAGGGCAGTGCTTACAAACCTACAGTGTATTGCAAGAAAAGGAAACAACATAGCAATAGCGTTACATAAGGACAAGCATCTCAGTCCAAGACCGCCTCCCAGCCTGCGGAGGTCAGGGATTGCCTCTTGTCTTCCCTCTGTGAGGGAACTTACCAGTGGAGCTTTACCTCTCAGATCACCAGCCACTGGCCTGTACATGGAATACCTCGGAACCTGGGAGCCAAAAATGACGTTTGGCTGGGCGTTTCTTACACCCTGCAGCTCACATATGCATACTCCTGTGTAGCCAGTCCCAACAGCAGAGTGCTTGGTTGGTTCTAACTGTGCCCAAGTACAAATTACCATTCTTACTGCTGTCAATAAAAAATGCTGATGAGCTCACCCAAAGCCCTCTTGAAGGGACCCATGGTTATAAAGTAACACTATGAATCAGCTCAAGCTAATTCCACACCTGGTGGAATTAATCCTTTTAGCACAAGTTTAGTTTGAGAGTTTCTCATGGAAAGAAACATTATGATGAGACAACATATTATCAGGACCATTTCTTTCTTTATTGAGTTAGTTTAAAAATAAAACAAAGCAGTGTATTTAGCACTTTCTGAGTGCCAAGCACTGCTCAAAGGATTATCCAAATATCTAATTTAATATTCTTAGAGTACAAATGTAAGCAAAGTGATAGTAGAATGAAAGAATGAAGACAGTTTTTCAATATGGTATTATGATAAGAGCAAACACGTTTAGCATGTCCATATCCATCTATCTATCCTTCCCACCATCCATCACTCTATTGTATTTTTGATGCATTTCAAAATAAATTGCAGATAGTAGTATCATCCCCTTAAATATTCAACTTAGATGTCATTAAGTGGGGTTCAATATCTGTTTACCATTTCAGTCAATTTTTTTGGTAACATTAACAGTAAAATGTAAAAGTCTTAAGGGTACATTCATTGCCTTTAACAAATGCGTACACCTTTGTAACCTAAATCCTATCAGTAAGTAGAACATTATACACCCCTAGAAAGTTCCTCTCATACCTTCTCAGTCCATTTTTTCCCAACACCCTCAGCAGTAAATGCTGTTCTGATTTTTCAGAATCATGTGTTAGTTTTAGTTATTCCCTAACCTTTATATACAAATACTTATAGCATATGTACTTTTGTGTAAAGCTACAAGAAAAAACTGTTGGGATTATCAATGGGGTTGCATTGAATATATAGATCAGTTTGGGCACAAGTGACAACTTAATGATATTGATAATTTCAGCCCATGAATGCAATATGTCTCTATTTTGATCTTTAGAATTTTCTCTCAGCAATATTTTATAGTTTTCATTGAGAGAATTTGCTTGTTCTCTGTATATTTATTAACAGGTATTTAATGATTATGACATGATTGTAGATTTTTAAAATTTTCATTTTCCAAATATTTGCTGCTAATATATATCAATATAATTGATTTTTTTTTTCATTAACACTTTTACCCTGTGAACATGGTAAATTCATTATCATTGTCATCTTTATATCTTTTTAAATTTGGTTTTATTTAAATAGCTAGGACATTTTGTTGACTAGAGATGGTGAATGTGTGCATGTTTGCCTTGTTGCTAAACTTAGGGGAAGTGTGTGTAATGTTTCACTGTGAAGTAAGTTGTTAGCTGTAGGGTTTCAACAGATGTCCTTTATCATATTGTGGAAATCCTCTTCTATTCCAATTTTAGTTTTAAACATGAATGGGAGTTGAATTTTATCAAATGCTTTATGCATTTATTGAAATGATCACATGATTATTATCTTTTATTCTATTATTCTGGTGAATTATATTGATTACTTATGAATTATAAATAAATCCAACATTTCTGAAATAAACCCTCTTGGTCATGATGTATTATTATTAATGGATTCAATTCCCTAGCATTTCGTTAAGTCTGTTTCATGTCTATGTTCATAAGGATGGTCAATCTATACTTATTTTTTTAATGTCTTTGTCAAGTTTTGGTAGCAGAGTTATTCCTTTTTCACAGAGAGTTGAGAAGTAATTGCTCTTCTTCAATTTTTTAAAGGATTTTTCTCTCAAGTGTTTGATAGAATTAACTTGTGAAAGCATTGTGAGTGAAGATTTCATTAAGTTGTTCATAATGTAATTTTTTTCTCATCTTTAAAGAGGAACCCTTCTTTCAACCTTGATATTCGTATTAATAGTTGGTGCCATTTTTTTTCTTTTATTCCTTGAACAGTCTGTAGGGATTTATCAATTGTATTGATCTATTTAAAAAAACACTGTTGGCTTTTCCTCTCTTATTTATTTTATTTATATTACTTAGGATTTATTTGCTTTTTTCTACATACTTAGAATGATCATTGTCATAAATTTTAGTCTTTTTTGCTTTTCTCTTATGAGAATTTAAAGCTATACATTTTCTTCTCAGAATCTATTTAAGTGCATCTGACAAATTTAGATTCCAAGATACAATGTTACATTTTGCTTTAAACAGTCATTTGTACTTTAAATAAACTGAGAGAAAAATGTTGTTTTAAATTAGTCCAGATACTCACTCTGATATTTTCCCTTCCTTCATGAAGATCTGTGTTTCAAACTGGTATAATTTTCTTCAGCTTAAAGAACTTCTTATGGCATTTCTTATAGTTCAACTTTCTTGTTACTTAATTCTTTGGTTTTTATTTTATGTGAAAATTTCTTCAGTTCACTTTCACTTTCAAAGAATAGGTTTATTGGATATAGAATTATGGTTTTTGTTTTGTTTTGCTTTTTTCCCCTCGTTCTTTTTTTTTTTATTGACTTTGTAATAATATTACATCAAAAATATATATGTGAGGTTCCATTCAACCCCACTCCCCCACCCCCCCTCTCCCCCCCAAAACACTCGTTCCCATCATCATGACACATCCATTGGATTTGGTAAGTACATCTTTGGGCACCTCTGCACCTCATAGTCAATGGTCCACATCATGGCCCATACTCTCCTCCATTCCATCCAGTGGGCCCTGTGAGGATTTACAATGTCCGGTGATTGCCTCTGAAGCACCATCCAGGGCAGCTCCATGTCCCAAAGACACCTCCACCTCTCATCTCTTCCTGCCTTTCCCCATACCCATCGTCCACCATGTCCACTTTTCTCAATCCAATACCACCTCTTCTATGTGGACATTGGATTGGTTGTGTCCATTGCACCTCTATGTCAAGAGGAGGCTCAAATTCCACATGGATGCTGGATGCAATCCTCCCATTTTCAGTTGTAATCACTCTAGGCTCCATGGTGTGGTGATTGTCCTTCTTCAACTCCATCTTAGCTGAGTGTGGTAAGTCCAATAAATCAGATTGTAGGTGCTGGAGTCTGTTGAGGCTCAGGACCTGGCTATCACATTGTCAGTCCAGAGATTCAAATCCCCTAAATATATCTTAAATCCCAACGTTAACTGCACCTCCAGCACATTAGCATGAAAGTCTTATGAAGGGAGATCCCATCTGAGTCCAGATTCATCACACATAAACACCATTTCCAATGAGGGGCCATCTGCCCTGGTAGTTAACCCCATCGGCCATGGCCATAACTCTCATGGGTCTCTTTAGCCTTCAAAGGAACCAATATCTGGGGGTTGTATCTGCTTTATCTGTCTCTCTGACTCTGCTCAGTTGTGCATGAGGGCAATCCTTCTGCCAGCCTCCAGACTCTTTTTTAGAAACTCGTTCTTTAAGGATGTTATTTCAGTCTTCTGGTACCCATAGTTTTAAATCATCAGTCAAGGATATTTTGAATTATTGTTTCCCTGTATATAATGTGCCATTTTTCTCTGTCTGCTTTCAAAAGTTCTTATTTAGTTTTTATTTTTTCAATATTCTGATGCTTCATAGTAGTTTTCTTCATATTTATCTTGCTTAACACTTGTTGAGATTCTTAAATATGTAAATTTAAGACTTTCCCCCAATTTGGCTAACCTATTAGCCATTGTTTCTTTAAATGTTTTTCCTTCCCTATTCTCTCCTCTCCTTCTAGAGCCCTAGAATTTGTGTAGACCTCAATCTACATTTTAGATTTTAAAATATTTTTCTTATGTCCCTTTTTCTCTCTTCATTTTTTTTTCTATTATTTTTCTTTTTCTTCTTCTGATTGGATGATTCATGTTCATCTATCTTCATGTTTACCACCTCTTTTCTTATTGCTCTAATCTACTCTTAATCCCATCCAGTGAATTTTTATTTCTATTTTCTTTTTATCCTTTAAAAGTCCTCTAAAGTCCATTTGCTTTTCTTTAATAGGTTTTATGCTTTTCTAGCAGAGGTGGGTAAACTTCTCCAGTAAAGGGCCAGATTATAAACATTTTAAATTTCGTAGGTCACATACGGTCTCCATCACATACATTTTTTGAAGATGTATGTGACAATGACTATAAGCTTGCAGAACATAGCAACAGGCCACAGGCCAGATTTGTATGATAGGATGTAGTTTTTGATTGCTCTTCTACAGGGATATTTCTTACCTTTTCATGTGATGTGAAAACATTTTTCTTTATGTCGCTGAGCATAGTTTTAATAGCTGCTGTAAAAGTTTTGCCTGATAATTCCATTATCTGGCTCATCTTGGCATTTGTCTTCATTGATTAATATTTCTCTTGAGAATAAAGCATAGTTTGTTGTTCTTTGTTGCCAGGTAATTTTACATCATATCCTGTTGCATCTCACATGTTGAGAATGTTAAGTTGTATTGGTTTGGATTATTTAATATTCCTCCAAATGATGCTGCTCTTTCTTTGAAGCAAGAAAAGAACTTGTTTGGGTTCAAATTGCAAACTCTGAAGTTTATTATCTGACTTTTAGTTGCTCCACGCTGATCTGGCTATAACATATCAGTTTATAAGCTGTTGAAATGGAAAACTCAGACTGCCCCTTTCCCATCTCCTTGTGTTGACGGCGCCAGAATTTGCCCAATTATTTTCACTCTTCTGTGCTTTTAGGATGTAGTTTTTTGTATTTTTCCAGAGTTTACAGTTATAATTTGCAGGAGGGTCTGCCTGTTGGGCAATCAATTGGCCATACTGTAAGCAAGTCACTGTCTACAGATCTTGAGTTTAGAAATACCTATGTGGTAGCTGTGTATATTGGTTACATTACCAAAGTTCCAGTTTTTTACCAGCAAAATAAGCATATTAATTTTTATTCCAACAGTTGTGATAAGCATAAAATAATGTACCTAATATACAGAACATAAAAAAATGTCTGCTATATAGGAGGCACTCAGTAATCATCAGTTTTTATCAACATTTTTGCAGTTGGATGGCTCTTTTGAAATAATTCTCTATCCCTAATATTTTTACCTTCAAAAGTTATCTCTTTTGACCAATCCCACCCATTTTATATCTACGTATTTTGAATACTGCTTGCTTATCACCATTGCAGCTTACTTTAATATTTATGTTTGACTACTCCTTATGTCTCAGAAGCATTTGATAAATAACCGCTTCTTAGTTGATTTCAATTAGTATTCCACAGAGCATAGATGCATATTTTCCCCTCCAGTGTTCTTTCTTATTCTTTCATTTTTAGGTTAGGGAACATTATGGGAGATGGAGGTATACCTTCAAAGTGTGGAGAATATACACAATGGGGTAAGCCATAAATATGGGCATTTTATTTGGAAAATTACTACTCTCATATCTTTGTTTTTTGTTTGTTAAAGATTTATTTCTCTCTTCCCTCCCTCCCCCCCCCCCCCCCCATCCAGTTGTCTGCTCTCTGTGTCCATTCACTGTGTGTTCTTCTGTGTCCACTTGTATTCTTGTCAGCAGCACGGGGAATCTGTGTCTCTTTTTGTTGCGTCATCTTGTTGTGTCAGCTCTCTGTGTGTGTGGCGCCATTCCTGGGCAGGTTGCACTTTCTTTCACGCTGGGCGGCTCTCCTTATGGGGTGCACTCCTTGTACATGGGGCTCCCCTATACGGGGGACACCCCTGCGTGGCAGGGCACTCCTTGCATGCACCAGCACTGCGCATGGGCCAGCTCATCACACAGGTCAGGAGGCCCTGGGTTTGAACCCTGGACCTCCCATGTGGTAGACAGACGCTCTATCCATTGCACCAAATCTGCTTCCCTCTCCTCTCTTTAACTTATCTTCTTTCATAGTGAACCATATTTTTTTTTTCTGTTTCATTTACTCTCTCTTTTCCCAAGAGGAAAATTATTACACTTAAACAAGTTGACAGGCACATTCTTGATTCAATTTCTAAGAGGAGGTAGGTATCCATTTTAATGCTTAAATGCATAAGTAGCTTATCTTTGCTCTTCTGGATTTTATAGCATAACATCAAAGTTGGAAAATGTTAAAAACAATCATTAGTTAATTTTTCTGTTCATTTAAAGATAATTTATATCAAAGCATATTTTGCACTTTTTTAAACCAAAAGATCCCCAGTGGTATTTATTGAACATTTACACTGTGTTGGGCACTGGAGACACTAGGGTTTGCATCATGCTGATGAAAAGGAAAAGATCAAAGCTACAGTGATAATAACCTAGCAACAAATGTTTTTGTACTGTGCTTAGCATTCTCTCACTATAAATATGTATATATTCTCTATCTTTCTCATCCTAGCCCTCAAGGTAAATATTATTTCACCCAAATTTTAAAGATGAGAAAATTAGCATAAAGACACTCATTAACTAGCTGAAGACCACACACACACACAGAGGAAGTGTCAGTGCTGAGATTTAAACCTACACCTGTTTAAATGCCTGATCATAACTCGACTAGAGGCCTTTTCACATGGTTTTGTTTACAAGAGCTTTTCTATGTTATGTTTATAAGAAATAAAAAAGCAAAACTTGTTCCTTATTGTGCAAAGGAATGAAAGGGATATATAAAGCACCCTGGAGTGTTTGTAAGCAAATGGAGCAATCAGGCTTAGTACAAACTGGACATATTGGTGGAGAAACGGATAGTCATGTTTGATGCTAACCATGTTACCTGGTGTTTCTGTGATTATATTCTAGGAAAATTAATTGCATCATTAACACAGTATATGTAAGTTTATAATAATAAATTCTTTTAGAAGAGGGTCTTTGTGTGAGGAGGGAGTAAGAAAGACAGAAAAATTCTTCTAAGTATCAGTAAAATCTCCTAAATTCACTTTATTTGCTATTCCTGTGAAATTCTGTTTTAGTGAGTCATATAGGTTCTATTTTACTTAGGCAATATTATATGCTATATGTGTAATGTGATGAGTGTATATCTTGATTCCATTTTTTTATGAAACTAAGGGTCTATACAAATGCCTTAAAATATTAAGACTCATATATACTAAGAATGAGAATCATATATAAATTGTAAGTAGTAAAATTGTAAACTTACCTCTAAGCATAAATAAGAAAAATGAAGTGATTTACTGATAGATACAGAGAAAACCAGATCGTTACTAAATTTTTCTTATTCACCAACCTAATATAGCTGATCTTTTTTTGCTTTGTAAAGATTTATTTTATTTATTTATTTTTCCCCACCCTCTCATTGTTTGCATTGCTGTGTCTGTTTGTTGTGTGCTGGTCTTCTTTTTTAGGAGGATCTGGGAACCAAACCAGGGACTTCCCATGTGGGAGGGAGGCATCTAATCCCTTGAATCACCTCCACTTCCTGCTTTATTGTGTCTCATTATGTTTCCCTCCTTGTGTCTCTTGTTGCATCAGGTCACTGTACCAGTCCATTGCATCATCTCAATGTCTTGCTTGTCTTCTTTGGGAGGCACTTGGAACTGAACCTGAGACCTCCCATGTGGTAGGCAGGAGCTCAATCACTTGAGCCACATCTGCTTCCCCTGATCTTCTTTATATATAATTTAATTAGAGAAGTTGTGAATTTATAAAACAATCATGCAGAATGTGCAGAATTTCCATACAAAATCCCTTCAGCAACAGCTGAAGTTCTTATGGAACACTTGTATATTTTTTCCAAACCCTCCTATTATTAACACAGTACCTTATTTGATATTGACGCAAGAAGATTACAATGTTGCTCTTAACAATATTCCATAAGTGCCATTAATTGCATTTTTTCCAAGCATCTCCATATTCTTACCACCTTGTAATAGTGATGTACATTTGTTCTAGGTCATAGAAGAACATTTTTGTGTTTGTATTATTAACCACAATCTCATCTACCTCCAGTCTTCTTTCAATTGACATTTACATCCCTAGATGACCCTTTCAGCTACACTCCCATTCATAAATCAGATGTGTTAGTTATCCTCACTACAATGTGTTATGATCAACTCTACCCATTTCCACACATTTACAATCAACATTATTAAAAATTCTACATACATCAGTGCTTTTTCTCAGTCCTCATCCTATCTCCGAGTAACCTACACTTTAGGTTTTAGTTACTTTTATTTTTTGTATTGAGTTCATCTTAGTGAGACCATTCAATACTTGTTCTTTTGTGTCTGGCTTATTTCACTCAGCATAGTGTCCTCAAGTTTCATCCATGTTATCATATGTGTCCCAATTTCATTTCTTCTTATAGCAGCACAGTATTCCATCATATTTTCTTTATTCATTCATCAGTTGATGGACACTTGGGTTGTTTCCATCTTTTGGCAATTGTGAATAATGCCACTCTGAACCTCTTTTAACTGGAGGAAAATATCAAAATCTTTTAAAATTGTCCCAACCTAACATTTCTTTCACAATCAGGGGAGGGAAACGTTTTGAAAAGTATGATCACATGGAACAGATTTCTGTAACACTTTGTCCCTATATTAAGAGCATAAAATTGGCTCAAGTGTATAGGGTAAAATGTTCTTAAAATTTAGCTGCATTTATGGGACCATAAATGATCTATAATTTAATATGTGTCCAGTGCTAATTGATTTTCTTACAGATATATTGAAGAAAATGGTTTTTAAGAGGTTTCTGCTCTCTTCTTCTAAATAATAATCCAAAATCAAAATCAGAGCCAATTTCACAAACTTTAAGAGAAAGCAAGTGAGTTCCTAATTCAATGTTTACAATAAAGGTTTAGAGTATTTATCTAGAATTTCCAGGCTCAGCTCAAGATTTTTTAAATGTAACTCTGGATTAGAACTTGGGTGATATGCTTCAAAATCACTTTCAATTCTAAAAGGAAATTATAATAGAGAATCAAACTTTTCTGACTTTTTTCTTTAGTTCCTTCTCTCTCAGAGTTAAGCATCTCCCATGAAACATGTCTACTTTAGTAGAAGGAACATATACTTGGAGTTTCAGACTACTTCATGGGTACTGATTTACTTTAATGGTTTACCTATTGGTAGATGACAAAGGTTCTTACCTCTAAAACAGATCCCGATATGGGACTTGGAAACTAAGAAAGGTTTATTCAATAATTCTGTGAGTAAATCTGCTTTTGGAAAAAAGTTGGGTGCATTCAGTGGTTATGTTAAGTTTTGGGCACACCATTCCTTGCAATTTATGGAATAAAACTCATGGGGTCTTAGAGAGTTAATGCAAATTACTAAGATGTTTAACTTATTCTGAAAAGGTAATTTTCAATATTGAGGAAACTCTTCCCAAATGATTATTAGACTGTGTAATACACCTCTACGGTAAAATTTTCATGGTCTGTGTCAGTTATAAATTTGTCGCTTCTACTTTCCAAATTCACCCTTCCGTACCTGCCCTATGGTGATAGGTTGGGCTCTGTAAACATTTGAACTTTAGGGAGCAAATGTACAGCTTGGTCCAGAAGGGGATGCAGGAGGAAGAGGGCTTTCCTTCCCGATTCTAGTGGGCTTTACTTTTTCATGCTATACTTCACTGTCCAGCAGTGTCAAAGATGCGTTGTCCCAACTACGCACTCAGAGAGGAAAAGCCTTCTTTAACTCTGCACCCTAGGCCAGCGTTTGATAATGATCTTGCCTGCAGCCCTCCCAAAGCTCCAGATCTATGCAGTGGTTCCCGGGCACCAGTGAGCAATACCCCCCTTCCTTTGCCCACACGGGTTGTATCATCCTTGCTCTCCTATGTGTGCTCCTCCCTCCATGCTTCTGGTCTAGCACCCCCAACAATATCTGTTGTAGGACTGCTGTAACAAAGTATTGCAGGAATTTATTATTTCACAGTTTTGGAGGCTGGAAGGCCAAAATCAAGTTGTTGGCAGGATCATGCTTCCTCTGAAGATGATTCCAGATTCCATTTATTCTGGAAAAAAATTCTGGTGGTGGCTTGCCAAAAATCTGAAACCCAACTTGGCCTTTATCAAATAGCACCTCTCTTCCTGTCTGTCTCTTCCTACTGGGTCCAAAATTCCTCTGCTTGTAAGGACTCCAGGCACATTGGGGTAAAGCCCATCCTGATTCAGTTTGGCTTCCCCATAACTAATAATATTGTCAGAGATTCTATTTCCAGATGGGGTCACACCTGCAAGACCATGGCTTAGGACTTGAGCATATCTTTGTGGGGAAGTGATTCCATCCATAACACTCCCCAACTCTCTTCTCATGCCTGTCCAAGAGCTTCTACTCGCTGCCACCCTGGAGGCTTGTTTCCTGCTTAGACGATGATTAAGGTCCAGCTCTGACCTAGGCAACCCAACATACTTCTCTGCTGTCCAGTGGACAGAAACCACACTTTCAATATGGGGTTCCCACCTCCAAGTTTGTTCTTCCCTGTGTACTGTCCCTCATCTTTAGGCACCCTTTAGAGTTACACCTTTGTAGTAACTCTCCTATAACAGGTTAATAACTCCTCATATTTCCTCATAATTATGAGGAAATTATTCCTCATAATTTTCCTTTTCAAATTACTGTGTGTTATCTGGCTCCTCCTTGGACCCAGTTTGCCATATGTTCAAAAATAATGTCTTGCTCTTATTCCCTAGAGGGACAACAGAGCATAGTGGGCATATCTCCCATTTTGCCATCCTTAATTCATATACTGCATTCACTGCTTACCAGTAGGGTGATCTTGGTCAATTTAATTAATGTCTCATAGCCTCATTCATGCATGTATTATCCCAGTACAATTATTGTTACATGGTGTGTGCCAAATATATGATAGATAAGATACTAGCTAAAGTATCTGTGATTCAAATTGCAAGAAATAAAATTTTAAAGAGGTTTTTGCACCATAAAGTTTATTGTTGAAACATGTCTATACATAGTATATTTTACTTAACCATCACAGCTAACATGGATATAGGATTTCTTTAACATTACTAAATATTTCTTTTTCATTATTATATTATGAAAGGTTTATTAAGGCATTTTACAGATCTGGGACTGAATTGAAAAACAAATGATTATGAGATAATATGATGCTTTTTAGCCTAAGACTATTAATAATAAAAAGGGAATTTATGATAGTGCTGATAAAAAAAAATAGATGATTCTGGCAATATTATACTTCCACTTGAATGAAGTCTGAAAGGATTTTTTTCCCATTATATCCACTTGCAAATGTATAATTCAACGGTATTGATTAAATTCACAAAGTTGTGCCAATGTCACCATTATCCATTTTTCTTAATGTCTCCACTGTTTAAACTGCTCTTTGATATAACTTTAAATTAGCCCATAAGTGTAAAAAATACATGGATTGTACAACATATGGCAAAATTAAATTTGTATAATTACTCTGCCTGTTCATTGAAATGTACTTATTTATTGCACTGTCTACATTTTTGGTTCTAGAATCTTTTTATACTGAATATAGAGGAGGTCCTATCCTATATGATATTCTATAATATCTTAGTTCCCTACCCTACTTCCCAACTACACTGGCTTGAATGGCTATAGTAAAAATAAAAACATACTTTAGAAATTACTTTTATGATACAATATTTTTTTCTATGTATAGGAACAGAGAGAGGAAATGATGAAAATGAAAATTATTGACCAGTAGGAAACTCTTATTCCAGAAATGCATTGTATGTTTGCTAGGAGAAGAATATTTTATCTAATAAAATTTTCAAACAATATTTGAACATAAATATCAGGAAACAATTAATAGGAATAAGCCTGCATGGATAAGAAGATGGACAAGATGACTGCCATTTGACTGACTGCTCTAAACGTAATATAATGTGAATAAAGAGGGAGCTGTGGATGAAGTCCAGCTGCTGCTACTAGTCATTAATCCAACATATCAAGTGTTATATGGGAGACATTCTGGAATAGTGTAAGGACAATGGACTTTAAAATCAGAAGATGTGGGTTCAGTCCCTAGATTGCCGAATCTTGGTTTTCTCATCTGTATAATAGTGATAATATAAGCCTTGCAAGATTTGCTGACTATTAAGTGAAATACCATGTTAAAATCTTCTGCTGCATCCCTACTTCCAGCTCACATGCGAAGTACTATAGCCACTAAATAAAGAAAAGAGTTAATTGATCTAGAGTATTGACACTATGTAACATTTTATTAAATTTTAGATCAGAAAAATAGAATAAAATGAGAAATGATTTATGAAATTCCTATTATAACTATTCATCTCTATGCTATACATATGACTGTATTTCCCCCCTCCCTTGTGGCTTTTTGCTTGCAGTCTACTCTCGGAGTCCATTCTCTGTGCTTTCTTCTTTGTCTGTATTTATTTTTATTTATTTCCCCCCTCCTTGCAGCTTGTTTGTTGTCTGCTCTCTGTGTCCATTTGCTATGCGCACTTCCGTGTGTTTTGGCTTGTCTCCCTTTTTTGTTGGGTCACCTTGCTGAGTCGGTTTCCTGCAGTGCTTGTGGGCTGGGGGGCCACTCCACTCCACGGCGCTTGCAGGCCAGTGGCTCTCCGTGGTGCTTCCTTTTCATCTGTATCCAGTCAAGCTTGCTTCTAATATATATGTAAGATGCTTGTAAACCATATTTTCACTCTTCTACTGATGTGATAAAGCAAGAAATAATTGCTTTATAATTATTGTTTTGTTTGGAGTGATATAGTATTGGCAATGAGGAGTTCTTTTGTTCCTAATTTATGCCTCTTCCTACACTGTAACACCTGGAAAAAGGTGGAAACTTTCAAGTTGTTTCACGGAAAGATATACTTCAATACATTCAGTCTGTGAATATTTGCATATTTCAAATTGCTAACGAAATCACTACTAGCAAAAGATTTCAATTTTAGAAACATTTCAAATTTTTATATAGGTGTGTTTTGCTTATGTGAGAATTTGAAATCTTTTAAAGGAGTATTCAGTAGAAACATTTTGTTATACTGAATATTGGGAGAATAATGGAAAAACCAATTTTCTCAAAACATCAAACTGATCACACAACCACATTATTTATCATTTTCCTTTGCTTTCATTCCTCAAATAATATCAATACCCAGGTATTTACCGAAAAGTTGAAACCAATTGATGTAGAAGTTCCTCTGATGGACACAACGCAATAAAAGATGATTAACCAATAATTCTATATTAGAATACCAGTAAGTCCACTCTAATCCATATTTTATTCCTCCATTCTGAGGACACTGGCATGGCGATGCCCACTCTACCTCTAAATTGAGAGGGGGCTTAGATCCCACAAAAGTGCAGCGAACACAGGAAGAGAGAATCTAAAGGAAACGAACAACCTGTGTAAACAAAATATATTCTATTCCAAGAGTGTTAACAAGGGCCATCCTACTTGATAATGATGGGAGCAAAATGGTTTCAGTATTTTTGTTATGTCACAATATACATATGTATTTAAAGTCATACATATATGAAGGCATAAAAAGAATTTTGAAAGCAATAGCAAACTTGCCCTTTGCATAGATAATTTAAATAAAACCTTGACTTGAAAAGCATACTACTCATACTGATTCCAAAAGTATTGCAACTTTGAAAATGTGATTAACTTCCAGATATTAAAGACTTAAAGGAAACCCTAGCAGGGAATTGATTTTGTAAATAAATTTTAAAAAAATAGCCTTCAGTAACTTAAAGCATTTTGACTATCAAATAATTTGTTTGCTAGAGCATTTGGATAGCTTCTAGTTGAAGCAATCATTATTCCTAGCTATTGAATTGAAGGTTTAGATAAAGCCAGTGTCACAGGGGATATTATCATTTTTACTATAAGTACTATTCGAATGATGAGTTGTTATTTACAAGATTAAAAATCCCATCATGTTGTATTCAGTTTCATAATTCAAGTAGGATACTGTGAAGCATTATTTAATGTCACTGGCAAATTTTATGTATTTTAGAGTCATTGAAATAGTGGAGCCTATTATTAGAGCCACATGTCCCTCTTTATAAGACTTTCCTCATTTTGTACAATATGAACTTTACCTGAGATGGATTATATACTAGATTTTTGTTTAAGTAATGACTTAAACAGAGATGTTTACTTTTATCAGAGACAGGTAAGAAGTTATAAGGCATATCCCTTTAATTTCACAATTTCTGTGAGATATTTTACTTTACATTATCTGCATACCCCTAGCATATATCAGAGTGACTGGAAACTAGGCCAATTGATAAAAACAGCTGCACTGTATGTTGCAATCATAAAATAAATGGAATTTTAGCAAACCATAATGTTTTTTCTGACTCTTAAAATAAAAATTGAAAATATGTTTTCATAAGAATATAAAATCCTTAGATACAAAAATGATATCGAACAAAATGTTTTTTATTAAAAATTATCTCGTACTTCTTGAGGAAAAGGAGTAATAAATGTATATTATGGCTGTGATCATAAATGAATGTGAAATCTCAAGTAGAATGATACAAGGAAAATTATTTCTTCCTCCCACTGTTATCAGATGTGGTTCCGGCAAATCTCTAGAAAGCTCTCCTCCAGGCGGTGACTCGGTTCTTAGCCCCGTCTGCTACGTTGCTCAGCAACCGCAGGCTCATTTTCTGCCCTCCATCTTTAAGGATTACAAAGAAAGACTGAGGAAGATCATATTCAATACTGTGGTAGACCTAGAAGTGGCGTATCCTTTATTCAAGTATCCCATTGGCCCTAACTGGTGCCATGATCCCAATCTAAATGCAAAATCACCTGGGGAATTTAATATTCCTGTGACCACAGGAAGAAGAAATGGGATTGGCAAGCATCTAGGCAGGCTCTGCCAAAATGCATATGCACATTAAAAAATACCAAGTATAGCAATCTGCTGTGCCCATTTAGTCTTCCACAGAATCAAGTTATTAACAATTCATACGGGCTTTGAGAAAGTTTCACTGCATGAAGAAGAATGTGTCTGTATATATGTGCACGTGTGTTTATTTCATATCATGTTGGACCATAAGTAGATATTTAGGTACATTTTCAAACATATATGTAGGTTAACTTTCTTTCTCTAATGACATGTGCATGTTCAAATTTTATAGATATTGCTAATTTTCCCTGAAAGCAAGTTGTACTAACATTCCCACCAATAATTCATGATGTGCATATTTCCTCAAATTAGTCTAAGACTTCATTCCATCAAACTGCTTCTATAATAAATACAAAATTGTATATCTATATTTTCATTAGCATTTTAAAATCATGACTGATTTTAGCATATTTTCATGTTTCTTAACCGATTATTTCATTTTAAAAATTAATCTGTGTGGTTTGTTTATTTTTTACTAAGTAGTTCAACTTTTTCTATTTTTTTTTGCCTACCCAGTAAAAGAGTTTTCTCTCTCTCTCCCTGCCCCTCCCCACACTCTTACATATAATTGAATATTTATTCAGTTGTTGGGTGATAAATGATTTCTAAGTGACCTTAGTAAAGATTCCTATTATCAGTTTCGTGTCCTATATGTAACAATTTTTTCTCATTTTATTATTTCAGCCATGATTTTCATAAGCTATGGTTGTTGACATACAGAAATGTTTAATTGTTAAGAGAATTTATCAATATATTTTCTATATGTGATTGGGAGTTTGTGATCTGGTTAAAAAATACTTCTCTGTCCAAAGTTTGCTCTTTCGATAATGTGTGTTCCTTTAGTACCATACTGATCTGATGTAGTATGTCTAAATTGACTGCAGAGACATCAGAAATATATTGCAGAAAAAAGAGACTTGAGGGATCATATTTTTCACAGCTAATTTTCAGGCAACTTTTATTATATTAAAAATAAGTCCATTTGCATCTGGATTTGTCTTGGTTTTCCCTTCTCCTGTCGAGCAAGTAATTTACCAGAACTGATCTGTTTAGTTAATGTAGCTCTGCATTCCATTTTAATGTTTGCCTAGTAAACCTTGCTCACTAATCTGCTTTGGGTTTCTGTTGGATCTTTTTCACATTTTTGATACAATTTGAATTTTAGACTTTGTCACTTTAGCTAAAAGACTCTGGATAATTTTATTTATCATACCCAATTTATGTCATCTTTAGAATAAAAACTGTTAAATTAGGGGAGCAGGTGTAGCTCAGGGATTGAGTGCCTGCTTCCCACATACACATTCCAGGGATCAATCCCTGGTACCTCAAAAAAGAAAAAAAACTGTTAAATTATATGTTTTTATATTGAAAATTTAGAAGTGATATTTAAATATACCATGTTTCATGCAGTCTGAATTTAACTTTTATAAAAGACTCATATATATGCATGTTATTGCATTTTCTGCTCCATTATCTTGTAAACACTTCCACCTAAATACGTATTATTAAAAGTTCAAATTCCTTCATACTTCTTCAAAGTGGTCATAGCTGTATGATCTCTCCAACTATTTTTTTAAATCTAGTCAGTATATGACAAGATGATTCTTCCTATTTCAATTCTGTTGGGAATTACATGTAAAATTCCCATTCCTTACAGACTTTTGTCATCCTTTCAGAATTTCAACTTCTCTCTATGTTATATCATCAACTTATTATTTCATTAACAAACCTATATGGCTTTAGGTTACATTAAATATTTGTCAGCAAATCATTTCTTTCCTGGTAAGCTCTCATTAGTAGGGGTACTACTAAGTAAAAAGACACTTCATTGCTGTTTATGTTGGCTTCCTTCTTCCACTCGTAGCTCTCTAAGTCCTCTTTGTTGAAGTTCTCCTCCCTGTTTTGATCTCCCTCTTTCATCTCTTCCACTTTTATCCACTTTTGATCATTTAGTAAGAGATTTATGAGCAAATTATTTAATGCTACAAAGGGATTTCTTCACTTTAAGTTATTCTTTCCACCCCTCCAAAAAAAGATAAAATAAGATTTGTCATAGATTTTTTGGTTTTCCCTTCCTGTATATTTTTGTAAGAATAGAGAGAAAAAAATATAACAATTACCATAATAAATATAAAAATACTCTTAAATAAAGGAGGAGGGAAAAGCGTTGAAAGCCTTCATGATTATAATCTTGGGTGTTAGGGGAATGCTCCCCTGTGGTTAGGGACCTGGCCCTTGGTTCCTTAAGTTCTGAAAGTCAAGACATAGAGTGAACAATTTTACACTAGGAATTATGCCATAATATTTGTGGAATAAAGACTGCTGAGGTCAAAATCCCTAGGAACATGAAAGAGAAGTTTTGCAGGTGAACATCTGCAGTGGATACTGTTTAGACTGGTTAGACTGTGGTGAAGTTTGGCTGCTAGTAATTTACAGCTATCATTTTCTCCAGGTAATTGCCTTGAGCCATCTCACTGGGAGGCCATGTCCCCTTACTACCCTTCCCCTTCCTAGAGTAGATCTTAACCTATAAATAACTGTCATGGTTAAAATAGTCCAGCAGGCTTCTCTGCCTTAAGATAGAACTCACTCTGGTAAGAAATTTAGCTTCAGGGCTTCCCATGGGATTGGTCTAACTGTAAAAGTCCTCTCCCACTGAAGCATGTTTTTGCTAGCCTTCTTCGTCCATGCCACCCTGCTACCCTGAATTCACATCTGAGACCATTCTCATGATAAATCATGAAAGAAGCTCATGGAGACACTTTTGAGGCTCCAGTGAACCCACACCATCTTGTATTCAAGCCTTTGTGTAGTCCTCTCCTACATTTGCTGTACCTTTGGCCAAGTGACTAGCTTTAGCCAAAGGGATATTAGCAAGCATAGTGCAAACAGAAGCTTCATAAGCCCACACGCTTTGGAATGTGTGTTCACTGATTCTCCTTCTTAAACTTGGTTGCTCTCTGTAAAAAGCCCTAACCACATGGAGGAGTCACATGAAGAACTGAGCCATTTTCAAAAGTTCGCAGTATGCAAACTGTACCCAGGGCCAACCAAGAGCCAGTAAGATGTTCAAGTCCAGTAGTCTTCCAGTTGACTGAGGCCTCTGGGGACATCACAAAGAGAACAAAGCCCACCCAACTAAGCCCATTCAACCTGGAAGACCAATGAACTATATTAAAAATGGTCATTGTTTTAAGCCACTAAGTGTAAGAGTTGTTCATTACATGGTAATGGATAACTGAAAAAAAGAAACCAACTTAAGAAATCATAAAATTTGAACAAATAGATTAATAAAGTGGAACATTTTTTTTATGCTGTGGTAGAGCCCAGATAATTGCTTGTGCTTTACTTGATATTAAATCTTCCTAATCACAAGAACATGTGTATATTCCATTCTCTATTGTACAAATCTGGTTAGATGTCATTATTGCTTACCAGTCAAGGCAGTGACTCATGGCAGATCCTGCCAACACATTTTCACATTTAGTTCCTAAAATTTGGAACTACTTTATATTAGTTTTATTCCAAAGCATTTCTGCCTAGCTCTTGAAAGTGAGTAATAAATAGTATGATGCAATGTAAAGTAGGTAACTCTTGCAAGTTCCTTCCATAGATGATGAAGACCATTTGTTGTAGTTTGTACTTTGTCCTCCTCACTTCTGAAATGGTATTTGCTGGTACATCTTTATATTTGGCAAACTACATAGAGTCAGTACATAGAGCAATATTTTTATTACATCAATGCTAAATTTATTTTCTGGATTACCCAATCATTATTACTCCTGAGCATTTTTGAGATAAGGGAATTATGAGCCAATCATTTCTATTTTCTTTTACTTTAGGAATTATCCAATAGTGCAGAAAAATCCATTCTAGTTACACAAACAATTTTAACAAATGTACAGATCTACGTGACAATATTTTAATATATAATATAACATATATTTATCTAGTTCATGAATGAGCATGACTGTATGTATATGTAAATATATGTATATAATTAGATAAATAAATATTGAGACAGGCAGTGTTTTCTGAAATCAGCCCTACCATATCTAAATATATCTACGATGTTACCTACTTTTGGGGGTTGAATATAGTCTGAAAGCTCTGATGACTGCAGTACATTTCTAATCCACACTTCTAAATAATGAGCAACAAATAATCAGAGTGAAATTGTTCTACAAGCACGAACTTGTACTAAGGACACCGTCCTCCTTAGGAACAAAGACTTCACTGTGGGATTCTTTCTTAAACAGGAGCTGACGTAGTAAATAAGTCTTTAGACATATTTTCCCCCTCAGACAAAGCTTCTGTTGCCACATTATCTTGTCAAATCACATGAGGTTTAGATGGATCAATACTTATATGGATGACTTCTAAGGAACACCTGGCCTTTCAGGAGGTGACATGTTAATTAAACAGATAGCATTCTTTGCCTTAGTGTGCAATTGCTTAAATTTTAGTGCTTCTTTCAGATTCTTTAAGTCCCGGTTTGATACTTTTAGGGGCTTGAGGGCTAAAGTCAGCCAAGAAACCCGGCAAAATGCAACCATTTTGGAAATGTTACTAGTGACATTTTGGCTAAAGACAAAAACGCGCATGTTGCCTTTGATCTCCTTTGGCCTTTCTGCTCTCCGAGGTCACCTGTAAGTATGATGAATGCCTCTGAGTGTTAAAGCAAAAGTTTTGTAGCACAATTTCATTTTGGAAAATATAATGAAGGACCTTATCTAACAGCTTGACCTGCTCTACAGTGATTCCCTAGGTCAAAACGACAGATTTGGCTGGTTTAAAGATACCGAGGGTAGGAACCGTCAGGAAATCAGTCATGACAACTAGAAATTCACCAGAAGTTTACTGCCCTAGTTAACAAAACCAGGCAAGAGCAGGGGCCCGACCCTTGCATAAATTATTGATTAAAATATGATTTGTGAGAGGCATGATTGATAGAGATTTTGTAAATAATGCACTCATATTGGGCTCTTGTCCACTTATTTTCACACTTATTTGAAACCTTTAAAATAAAACTCAGAGCCAATGTTGTTTCAAATGAAATATGAACTGAATACTTTTAAGGGGAAAAAGCTTATTTACTTTCACACATATGCAAAGTATAAATGAAATAGATGTTATATGTGGATTGCTCACATAGCTCTAAGCTCACATAGCTTAGAGAATCACTAAATATAATAGGGAGAAAAATATTTTAATTATCTATTTGTAAGTGTATCAATAAACACATTTTCCATTTCTTCCGTGGAGTGAGATATTACAATTCTTTATATTTAGATAATGTATGTCAATCTATATTCTAATATGTGTGTATACATATATATACACATATATACACACACACACACACACACATATACTGGACAAATATATATTCCTGATTACCAAAAATGCAGCTTTATGTATTAAAGAAATTATCATTTTTGTACTTTATTACCACAAATGAATCTCTCTCCATAAAGTAATAAAGCAAAGAAAGCTGCTGTTTTTCTTAAAATAGGAATATTTGACTCAATGTTGAAGTTCGACTTTATCATCTTCTTGCTTTGAAACTTAAATTACAGTTCTATGCACTCAAAAATAAAAATTTCATTCAATTTTGCTGTGGTTTATGAACATCAAACATAAAAGCCTTATGTGATATAAATGGGACTATGAACATCAAACATAAAAGCCTTATGTGATATAAATGGGACTATGTATTTTAGGGAGAAATTATCTCAAAACAAAATATTTGCTAGCTTGGACTGAGATAAAACAAATGTTTTAAGTTCATTGACTGACTCAACTAACTTAAAAACATTTGTAGCTCTACAAAATTTAGAACATTTGTTTTTCCTGTCACTGTTTTTTATTTGTAATACCATATTTTCGGAATATGTCATCTATGTTTAATTCACTAAATTAATTCACTGTAATAGTTCTCTTTTACACTAATTGAGTTCTAAGAAGATATCTCTTTAAGAACAGAATGTCCTTGCTACATCCCATGTTATTTTTCCTATGAAAACAAAGAATACACCATTATTTATCTATAATTATATAATAAAAAAGCATAGAATTTATAGTCAAATTTAATTGGAATTACAGTGATGCTACTTACTAAATGAAAAATGCTTAAAGTCTTACTTAAACTTTCTAGAGTACAGACTTAATTTCTTCATCTATAATAGTATGAAAATCTCCAGATGGTTAAAAGAGTATGTAGTGCATATTCAAAAATATTTCTTTTCTTTCATTCTTCCTGGAAAATTTCCATTACTGTTTTATTTCTTAGGAAAGAAAATATTTTCATTTACATTTTTCAATGGTAAATTTAGAGTTTAGTACCTAAAATCAAAAGAAGTAATTAAATAGATAATTACCACTTTTGTTTTTCTGAATATGCTGCTGAAGTAGGAAGCTATAAATTAGTTTTATATAAATCTGTTTCACTTATGATAAATAATCAGTTACATTTATTAGAATTATCATCCCGTGAAGCATTTTTATCGGAAAGTGATTTAAATTTTTACTGAATATAATGGAAAAAGGATAAAAGGATAAAATACATGTTTTCATGGAAAAAGTGTGAAATATTGTTAAATAGTCACAAACACTCCCATTTTATGTTGGTTGCATTAGTGCAATCAAGAATAGCACACCCTCCCACACAAAAACATTCTGAATTTAATAGTAAATTTCAAGGTTGCCCTAACTATGAGTGATGAACTTTTTATCTTTGGTTAGTGGTCTATTGATGGTGTTGGGGAGAAAGTGGAGAAAGAGAATTTTTTGTTAGAAATGTTATATACCATCTGGATAAGAACTAGTAGTAAGTTTCAGGGATTAGTTTGTGGACCATTTCCTGTAGTACTAGGCTAATGTTAATAGAGTTGATTTAAGGCAAAGAAAACCTTACCCTTTGGCTATGTGTAGTATATCAGCTTCCTCATTTAAGTAAAAGGAGGTTGGAAGAAAAACTTTTCCTCCTCTAAGACCTGATGCCTGGATCAGGAACCCAGAAAATTAGATTGCCATCTTTTTACCCCTATGATGCTTCATTTAGAGGCACCTCATTCCCTCCAGCTTGACATATAATACAGAGTATGCAATTTTCATTAATAAATAAGACAGGAAATCAGAAATAGGGAAGGAAATTAAAAGGGTGCATGGAATCTTGAGGAGAGGAAAAGGTATATTCCACCCAAATAATAGAGAAAGGAATGCCTATACCCCTTGCAAACTTAGGCAAAAGGGCTTCAGTGGAACAGCTGAGCAGCTCAGTGCACCTACAGGAGACTGGAGTTCACAGCTGCAGGGGGAGTGGCCCAGATTTCTCATGACAAAGACCTGTGTGAGTGTTTTCTGTTAACCAGATATGAGCCATGCACTCAGGAGGAAGGTGGCAGAATAGATCTCAATCTTTATATAACCTTGTGTGGCAGTTTGGCATTGTTTATGAATCCCAAAAATAGATATTGGATTGTGTCTGTAAACTGGTCTGTTCCTCTGGGTGTATTAGAGTGAATTAAATCCAGACGTTTCACTTTTACTTGATTAAATTATGATTAGGGCTTTGATTTAGTCATGTCAGTAGGACTGGGGCTCACAGAGAAAATGACCTGCAGAGAAGAGAGTTTTAGTTTTGATGCTGGAGCCCCAGGGAGAGGGCTGAGCTGTTCGCCTGATAGTTTACAGCTGGCTTTGTGGAGTGAGCAGAGAAGCTCAGCCCAGAAAGAAACAAGTCCTGGGAAAAGAGATGAGCCTTATGCCAGCCTACATTTGAGATCAGAAGATGCTGGACCCACGGAGCCTTAATAAGGAAGAAGGAAGGTTGAACCCTCACAGACATCACCCACTATCTTGTTTCAACATGTGGCAACAGACTTTGGGTGAGGAAGTAACTTTGAGTTTGACTATTTAGGGCCTTGTGACTATAAGCTTCCACTCCAAATAAATACCCTTTATAAAAGCCAACAGAGTTCTGATATTTTGCATCAGCACCGCTTTGGCTGAACAGTACACCTTGTGTGTTGGTTTCAGTCTTTTTTGGACCCCAGAAAATTATGTTCTTAAAAAGGTCCATTCCTGTGGCTGTAGAAGCCTTTAGATTGAATTGGATTCAGTTGAGGACCTTTGATTGGATTGCCTCAGTGAAGTATGACCAGGTCTTGGCCCTCTTGCTGGAATTCTTTATAAAGGGAGGACTGAAAAACAACACACAGAAGAAAAAACCCTCAGAGACAGAAGGAGACAGCCAGAGCCCAGAGGCTGAATCAGCAAAGCACAGAGGCACAGAAACAGGTCTATGGAGCAGCTCAAAGATGAAGAGACAAAGCTGGAGGGGAGGGGAGAAATGAGCAGACCTGCATTTTGCACTATGTGTTTGATCATCCACAGCTGAGCTTGGAGAGAAAGCATCTTTAGATGCCACCACCATGTGCCTGATTGCCCACAGCTGCAACTTGGTGAGACGGCAGCTCTGATGATGCCTTGATTTGGAAACTTTCACAGACTGAGAAATGTAAGCAATTAACCTAATTAATTTCCATTATAAAAGTCAACACAATTCTGGTATATTGCATTGGTAGCCTATAGTATGCTAAAATCTCTTGAAATAGGAAAGGACTTTGTAAACATGATACAAAAATACAAAAGCAAAATATTTAAAGACATACATACTTAACCAAAGAGAACTTTTAAAGAGGCCAACCCCTTAATAATACCAAAGGGCAAAGAACAGAAACAGGCAATTCATAAACAAGCCTATTAACACATTCAACTGTGTCAGTTAGCAATGAACAATAAAATATCATATGTCCACATAACATACGTACATATACATATTTTTATGTTTTTATGTGTGTGTATGCACATATTTGTCTAGTTTGCACATATAATGTCTAGTTTTGATGTCTTGACAAGAATGTTGGGAAACAGTCGGTTCAATCTAGGTCTTAGGGATTGAATCATGTACCCATAAAGACATGTTCAAGTCCTAACTCCCAATTTGTTGGGGTGAACCTATTGTAAATGGGACCTTTGAAGATATTAATAGTTAAAATAGGACCAAATTGAATGAGGGTGGTCCTTAATCCAAAATGACTGAAGTCCTTAAAAATAAAGGAAATTGGACATAGAAATAGAAGCCAGAAGATGGAGTTCAGTGCCATGTCAGTTGGCCCTACTTTGGAGTTTGTGTTTCTGTGTGATGGAGCTGGACTCAGATGTGAGCTTTGTTCACAAGCCTCTCCTGTTACTTTTACTGGAACTGTAGTTCGTGCTGGGGTTTAATGTACACCCAGAGGACCTGAATCTCTGGACTGACCATGTGATAGCCAGGTCCTGAGCCTCAACAGACTTGCAACTCCTACACTCTGGTTTATTGGACTTACCCCAGTCAGCTAACAGGGAGGTGAAGAAGGTCAACCACCACACCAGAGAGCCAAGAGTGCCTACAACTGCAAGCAGGAGGATTGCATCCAGCATCCATGTGTAATCTAAGCCCCCTCTTGATATAGATGTGGAGTGGACACAGCCATTCTAAGGTCCACAGGATGGAGGAATAGAGTATGGATTAGGGTGGACTTACTGATATTCTATTCATGAACTATTGTATTAGTAATCGAAGAAAATGTGGCATTGGTGTGGAGAAAGTGGCCATGGTGGCTGCTGGGTGTAGAGAGTAGGAGGAAGAGATGAGATGTGGGGGCATTTTGGGGACTTGGTGTTGTCCTGGGTGGTGCTGCAGGGACAGTTACTGGACATTGTATGTCCTCCCATGGCCCACTGAGTGGACTGTGGGGGAGTGTGGGCTATGGTGTGGACCATTGACCATGAGGTGCAGCGGTGCTGAGAGATGTATTCACCAAATGCAATGAATGTCTCATGATGATGGAGGAGGTTGTTTTTATGGGGGGAGGAGTGGGATGAGGGAGATGGGGGGTATATGGGGACCTCATATTTTTGGAATGTAATATTAAAAAAATGAATAAAGACAAAAAATAAAAAATAAAAAAAACAATCTTTTATGCATCTTGAGATTTTTATATGTATAGATGTATTTTATATATGTAGATGTATGTATATATGTGTGTGTGTTTAAATATCCAAAATTTAAATGAAAAAACTCTGGTATAATTAAAGTTGGAATAAAAAATAATTTTCACTTTTACAACTATTTGTACAAATATATTTTGAGGACTGAACTGTTAGGCACAAAGGAACAATCAAATGATGATTTGGAAAATTCTTAGCCTATAGCTGAGAATAGGCAACAGCTCTCAAACTCTTTCCAGATATCATTTG
The DNA here is from genome assembly GCF_030445035.2 of Dasypus novemcinctus. Classification (NCBI taxonomy): domain Eukaryota; kingdom Metazoa; phylum Chordata; class Mammalia; order Cingulata; family Dasypodidae; genus Dasypus; species Dasypus novemcinctus. Next base: position 41,395,668 of record NC_080694.1, read on the forward strand.
ACAACATGTATCAAAAAACTAAAAAATACATTTTCTCCCAAATTTTATAATTTTCAAAAACTTTCATAAGTCAAAATACATTACTGGACATAAATATTTGGTTGTTATGAAGTTAATCACAGTACTCTTTTGCCACTTAAAAGCCAATAGGAAATTGTCTGAAAATAGTATTTTGCATTCCTCTAATGGAATGGAATGCAGCAATTTAAACTAGAGTGGATATTTAGTGTCCTTGGTTTCCTCCTATAGGTGTGGATTTTTTTTTAATTTTCCCTCCCCCCTTGAGGCTTGCTTGCTGTCTGCTCTCTGTGCCCATTCACTGTGCTTTCTTCTGTGTTTTTGCTTGTCTCCCTTTTTTGTTGTATCACCTTGCTAAGTCAGCTCCCCGCAGTGCCTGTGGGCCAGGTGGTGCTCCATGGCATGTGAGCAAGCCTGTCTTCAAAAGGAGGCCTGGGACATGAACCCAGGGCCTCCCATATGGTAGACGGGAGCCCAGCTGATTGAGCCACAGCCGCTTCCCCCTATAGGTGTTTTTATGATTCAACAATGTCTGAGTTTCTTCTGCTTATAAAGGACTTTGGTAATATGGACTGGGGCCCACCCTGATTCAACTGGGTCACATGTGAAGAGGATCTTAACAGATTCTATTCAAATGAGTCCACACCTTAACCGATAATGCATCTTCAAAAAGTCCTATTTTTACTTTTACACGCTATAGGAACACAGATGAAGTGCATGTCTTTTTGTTGAGTTACATAATTCAATCTGCTACAAATGTTATTTCCCAAAGAGAGATAGGAGAGAGAGAAGTTATTTAAGCACTTTCTGGACCCAGTTTACTTCCAGAAGGTTATAAATGTGTGATTGAGCATAGTATTTTTTTTCAATTGTATCTTTTTGTGTCACCCATGACTGCAAAATTCAAATCCTATTCTTAATGAATACTACCTGGCAAAAGACTTCTCTTAAATAAAGGCATATATAAATCAGATCACTGATCTGGAAGTTAGAGGCCCTGGTTTCTTTTCCCAAATCTTTTACTAAGTAGTTGTATGGTTTCAGGGAGTCACAAACTTAGAGGTTTTCCATTTTCCTTTCAAAATGGAAAAACAAACAAAACCATCTCACCTACTCTGCTGCATGACTTTTCATATCATTTTGAAGATGACTTTATAGAAAATTATTTAAGATTGTAATAATATTATGGAATATAATGTGGGTACCATAAATTAAAACATAATTTACCTATTGAAAGAATGTTGATTTTAGAAATGATATTAGAGGGAAGCGTACTTGGCCCAGTGGATAGGGCATTTGCCTACCACATGGGAGGTCCGTGGTTCATACCCCGGGCCTTCTTGACCCGTGTGGAGCTGCCCCATGTTCAGTGCTGATGCACGCAAGGAGTGCTCTGCCACACAGGGGTGTCCCCCGCATAGGGGAGCCCCATGTGCAAGAAGTGCACCCCGTAAGGAGAGCCACCCAGCATGAAAGAAAGTGCAGCCTGCCCAGGAATGGCGCTGCACACACAGAGAGCTGACACAACAAGATGATGCAACAAAAAGAAACACAGATTCCCAGTGCTGCTGATAAGGATAGAAGCGGTCACAGAAGAATACACAATGAATGGACACAGAGAGCAGACAACTGGGACAGGGGGAAGAAATAAATAAAATAAAAATAAATCTAAAAAAAAAAATGATATTAGAAAGCTAGTCTGTGCAATTCCCTCATCTTAATAAGGGGAAATTGAAAGCACAAAAACAGAGTAACCAGTCCAAGCACACAAAGCTAGCTGATATAACAGCACCCAGACTTTCTATCCAACTAGTAGAGTCTACCTAACATTGTCCTATCCTGATACTAAATTCGTGAATATTTTGGGGGATCCTTTTAAGATGAGCATGGGAAGATTAAAGCAGTAGGCAGGATCAGGGATGTCTATTACAGAAACTCAGAACTGTTTCCTGAAAAACAAGTGATATGCATCAAAGAGGAAGGGAATCCTTTGGAAAAATCATATTCATACTCTAAGCTCCTCCTATGATCACTATCAAACCCCATAAGATGCTTCTGCTTGCACATGACAGAATTCCTGAGTTGAATTTACTTAAGAAAATTAGGAAATGTATTAGAGGAAATCCAGTCTGGGTATAGAAGATGCCCAGTCTTATTTAAGAAGTAGGAATAGAAATGGTATTCATATTAAAAATGTAATTATTATATCAAATATCCTAATAGACACCACATATTTTTATTTCAGTTTTCTACCTTTCTACCCTACACAATATGGAAAACAAAATCTGAGTGATTTTGAGATTTGAAGCATTTTGAGACTTTATTTAGTCTCATGCAACAAGCCATCATTTCCACTGTTGTTTTCCTTTCCACATATATTCCACTTATTTAAAAGACTTCTTGCACATAATGGATATATAATCTCAGCTAGTCTGAGATTAAAATATAAAAACCAAAGACAAACCTATTTTCCAGCATTCCAGTTAGGCATATTATACATTTTGGTCTTCTTTCCATTGATTTCAAATACTGGGATGTTATTTCAAGCAAACAAAAAGAACTCAATCCCTAAATTGTTTTAATTTCTGAAGTTACATTCACAAAATTGGATGTTTAAAAAAAAAACTAAGGAAACTATTTTGCTAATTCATCAGTGGACACCAGTATACCAAATGTCCTTTCACTTTTAATGATTAACCTTTTAATAATAGTTACATTTTTTTCTTACATGTGTCAAAGTGCTTTTAAGTGCATTATCCTGTAATTTAGAGTCTTCTGTCAGTTCTTCAGAATCATTTTTCTCAGCCTCTAATCTGTCTTTCAACTAACCTGCTCTTTGTCTATCTGATTCATCTGCTCTCTAAATTCCTTTGTGGGTTTTTACTGTAAGTTAGAAAGAATAATGATATATATGTTATACTCTATTTATCAACAGTTTTACATGAACAGCTTAATTAAAATACCAGGCAATTATGAGAAGGATGATGAGTTTGTTTTTTTAAGGTTTTTGGTATAAAAAATTACAAGTGTTATAGAATAATAAAGAATAAATCCTACAGATAAAATACTGTCATCAGATTATTGCCATGTCCAATAAATGGGATCCCTGCATGATGTTATGCATGTTTGCTTTGTAAGTTCACAACTTCTACTATATACTTGTTTATGTATGTTCATATATAAATGATATAAAGATAACAATAGTCGGATTGGTTAGGGGAAAAATACTTTGTTTAGTAGTAATATTTTGTGTTCTTTAATCATTAGTTAAAAGGTTTAAAAACAATGCAAGTTATTAGTGGTAGGGTGAGATGTTATATATGTTTGTTTGATGTTATATGTTTGTTTTGTAAGTTCACAGCTATACATTTATTGTTTATGTATGTTTGTGTATGAGTGATGTATTTCAATTTAAAAAGTTAAAAAAATAAAAATAAAAAAATGAAAAAGAATAAATCCTTTATATTTCTTTTGATCATTTGCAAAACGTTTCTCAGGAGAAAATTTGTAATTCTTTTTTTTGAAAGACATAACAGAATCTTCAAGCAAATATGGATCCTTTAATTCATATTCCAGGTTGCAGTTTTAGAACTTCTAATGCAAATATACTACCTTTTAATCATTTTTTTGTACATTTATTGATCCTTGTTCCTTGTCATTCTCACTATTCCTATAATTATATTCCACTCAAAATAGTGGATGGGAAACTCAAGAGTTGATGCACATTTTAGAAACCCTGTGTCTACTCAGCTCTGCTTTGGGTTGATGGTCTTTGAAGTTATTTTCCATGATCTCTTTCTAGAGTTAAAGTTTGGTCGGCTGTTCAGTTGCCACCTGCGCTAAGGAAAGCCCATCCATTAGGGTCTAGCAGCTCTGAGAAGGTGTCATGGTGCCTGGGGCAACCTCTAGAGTTTCAGTTACAGCAGCTGCTGGGAGATGAATTTGGGATGGTCCTCGTTACAGAAATTAGACAGATCAGGAAGTAAACAGAGGTGCCTTTCATCTCTCTCAGCTCTGAGACAAGGGGGCAGAGTGGGGGAGGGAGAATTCCTCTTCTAATTACTTTACGGGTCAGTTCTCCCAGACTTATGTCAACGTCTGACACTCCTAATCTTTTAGGGGAAATTTTTGAAAAAGAGAGAAGGGGAAAATCATAAGTCACTGAAGCTGTCAAGTTTTGGCTTTTGGTAAGGTGCTGCTCTCTTGTATTTGCAGAACTGCTGTCCTGTGTGTGTGTGTGTGTGTGTGTGTGTGTGTGTGTGTGTGTGTGTGTGTGGTGTGTTGGGAAATTCTCTTCTTCCTCCAGGGAGCAGGAAAATTGGAAGTATAGCTCTTCTGATCTGAAAACTTGCGCCTAAAATTTAAAAGTGTCCCCTCCATTATATAAGCTAATCTTTTTCAGACTTTTATATTGAATTTCATTATCTTCGATGACTTAGGACAATTTCCAAACGCTATGTCACTCTAGGCCCCATCATCTTTTAGAGTTGACACCTCAAAATTTCAGCCACATTGAACAGCTACCTGAGTCCTTGCTGAGTAAAACATGTGTGGCCTACTCTCAAGGGGCTGTTGCTAATTTGTGACTGCAAGTTTTACGAAACGGTAACTGGGGAAATGGAAAGATGTGTGGCATGCCTGAGAGAAAAGAAAACTTCTGGGATTGGTTCAGTCACAGAGTCTTCAACTCTAATTTTTCATTTACTCTAAAGCCACATTTATTTCTATGTAATGAACTATCCAATTTTTTTTTTTTTTTTTAGGACAGATTCACTAACTTTTCTAACATCACGAACAGTAAAGCTGATGCTTTTTACATTAAAAAGGTTAAAGATTTCTCTTTCCATAGAGGGCATATAAACACTTTTATAAGGATATATTTAAAGTATGTTTTTACTTAGCAATAACATGAACACTTAATGGTCAATGATATTTCATTGTATGAATGGCTATCTCATAATATTTTGCACATTATTTGTGATAATTCCTTAAGGGGAAAGATTATTTGACATAGCTCAGAAAATAGTGAAAAGAGATGGTGATGATTAAAAGTTCTTTCTTTTTTCAGGTAGTTCACTTTCTAAAATTTATAGTTAATTCAATATTTTCCTCTCTCCATATACCTTTTCTAAATCAAAGATATGAACACTTTGTGACCTCTGATAATAATGAGATTGATCAAGAAGGGGCAATCATTCTGAACTAAAATACTTGTCCACCTCAAATACCAAAATGGCTTCATTCTGAATCGATATGATGGAAGTTCCTCTGTGGAGGCAACAGGATTGATATGAAATTTTGTTTCCTACAAAAAATCTCCACACAATTTAGAAATAATATCTTGCTTGTTTGGCAGTTTAGCTTTTGCAAACTGAAAGAGAAAATTTTAAATGCTCCAAAATATTCATTTAAAAAAGACAAGTGGATAATTTCAGAAAATACAGATTTTTTAGTCCCAATCCCTGTCATCTTTGAGGATCCATACCTCATGAATTTCTACCGAAATGACTTAAACTTGCCAAAGGAATGAAACTCCATTTCTTCCACTTTGGAATAAATGTTCAGTCCATTCCAAGGTCCACCTCTCTATCAGTTCCTTGCAAATGCTCTCCCTTGTCTGGTTCCATTCCAAGGTCCTCTCTGGGTGCATAGACAATTTAGGTGGGTTCACAGCAGGCTGAGGAGGTGTTCTGGCAGTTGATACTCTTGTTCCACTGTGTGTTCTAGTGAGGTGTGGCTTGTCCCCGTAAGTCCTGGGGTATCACACTGGATGCGGATGTGAAGACCTCAGTTCTTCCCATGATGTCTTATTTTTTTTTTTTTTAATATTGAGTATTTTATTTGAAGTATTTTGTCAAGACCCATGATGTCTTATTATAGAATCTTCTCCTCAGAAGCTCAGGTATCTTCTCATACCCTGGATTTCTCAGCATACCCACATCTCACGACCACAGCACAGTGACCTTCTGGATAACCTCCAGCCCAACCAGCTCTGGAGATGACTCTCTCTTCTCTGATGCTTTCCAGCTTCCACTTGTTGCTGAGGACAGGACTTCTTAGAGAGGTTTTTACAGGCACTCCAGGATAAACTTAAAGAAATGGGAAACTATACCTAGTGCCCTCAGAGTCCCCCATATCCATTGTCTCACCTCTCCACACCTTCGGGGAAGGTTGCAGTTTCATTTGAGTTTAGGCTCCATTTGATTACAGCTCTTCCCCTCCAAATCCCTCTTCAAGTTTCTTGGAGAACCAGCAGTTACTTTCCCCTTAGTATGTGGGAAAGGAGTTTCCTTGTTTCAGATCCTCCATCTTCTTAATACTGTTGGCTCTCTACTCAGACGATTAAGCTTGTCTCTTGATATATAAGGACAGGAAAGCTAGATAAATTGGGGCATAATTTCCTTTTTTCAAGCATTGAAGGAAAGCAGACGTAGCTCAAGCGATTGAGCTCCCACCTACAACATGGGAGGTCCTGGAACAATGAACAGACAGAGCAAGTGCAAACAATGAGACGGTGGAGGGAAATAAATGAATAAAATATATCTTTAAAAATAAAGAATTGCAGGCCTTCAAGACACAAATCTCATTAAGGATTTTACATTTTCAGTCGAAGCTCAAAGCTGAGCTTTAACAGATTGTTCTAGGTGGTGTCTGGCTGCTCATTAAACTGTAAATGCAATGAATTCAGTGAGGGGAGGGCCCATGATGCACAGCAGTGAAAGCCGGCACAGTGTTCTCAAGCAAGCAGACGCCATCCTCGTGAGAGACCTGGGGACTCCTGCCGTTACCACAGTGAGGCTGCTTTGAGTTGCCATTAACCCCAGATGCTTCAGGGAAGAAGTTCAGGGATGAGGGACTGCTCCAGGGGAAGAAAAGGGACTGAAAAAGAACATGAAACTTGAATTGCCTAAATATTATCTATAAGAGACCCCTTAAAGCCAGACACTGCATAAAGCTAATTAGCAAGAGTAAACTCCATCCTTCTCATATGATTTCCTCTCTTTCTCAAGATGACATTTGAGGGCAAGGGGTAAAAAGAGGCATTTCTATTATGCCGCCGCATAATCCTGTTTGGGTTTTGTAACAAAATTCAATTTAGAAACGGATTTAATGTGTTTTAAAGACTCAACACATTTCTATGCACAGGAAATTATTGCAATTATTGGTATCCTTTTGGTATGCTTCTACTAAGTACATGTCTTCAAACAGAATTGCAATCTTTTAAGCCTTATGGGATCTTAATTCTTAAGTATATTTGTTTTTATCATGTTCCATCCATGTAGTTTTGTTTTCTGTACTTTTATTCAAGTTAATGATTACCATTCTAATGTTATTTAGATATTTAGAAAGATATATTTTTAAAATATTTGGACATTTTAAAAGACAAAGATAAATATTTGCGTAGGTATGCATTAGTAATTTTAATAGTATGACATTGAGTTTAAATACCAATTACAATGTTATGTGTGCATTATGATTATTCTTAAATGTCTTTGCATTTATGATATCATGGAAATGTTCTATTTCAACTAATATTTGTTGATATAATTATTTTAATACCTAGATACTATTAGATAATTTTTCTTTTTATGAATATGCTCTAAATTAGCATCAGTATGGTGGAGAATGTTAACTGTTCTTTAGTATTCATCCTGTCCTTAATTTTTATAATGGAAGCCTCCAAGTTCTAGGTAAGTTATGCAAGTGCCCAGCTACAAACTCACACACATTTGTGCGTACATACACAGATATAGAGATACACACACACAGACATACATGCATAGATACACAGATACACAATACATTCATAGAAAACTTGACTAGAAGAACCTAAACCACGATTTTTTTTTACAGCAGTTTATCTTTGGGTGGTGGAGGTATTGCAATTTTTTATTTGTGATTTTCTGTGTTGTTTTGTGTGTGTGTGTGTTGCTTGCTTATTTTTGGAATTTCTTTGAAAGCTCAATTTTTGTATTATGTAGAAAAGCATTATATCTAAATTAATTAAAGTACATTTTAAAGTGATTAATGGGAAAATATCACTATTTTCTGTTTTAATTTACATTGGTGTAATGGAAATATTTGATGAGATCAGATAGAGAAAATAGATAATGACTTAAGAGTAAATTACACTTGTTACATTATACTTGTGGACTAAGAGAATAGTCCACAAGTAGGGGATAATAATGAAAACATGATGTTATTATGAAAACAGATTGCTAAAAAAAAAGTAACCTATCCGATAAGTAATACATGTGATCTGGAGCCTTTGACATTTGCTCAATCTGTTTTTAGAAGGTAACCAATCTATCTAGAAAAAATTAGCCCTGACACCATTATAAATGGATTCTGAAAATATTCACCCAGTAAGAAGAGACAGGGGACTAGATTATTTGGGGAGGGAAATCCAATCTGTATATATATATAGTTTAAGGAGAGCAAGTCCGAAAACCTTTTCGTCTTTATTGCTAATTCCCTTCACTGGTTAAAATGAGATTTGGTGTCAGCATTATCAGAATTTAATAATGAATGAATATTGTTATTTTATTCCTGGAAAGATTATGCATTCACTTTAACAGGGAAACATTTATTCTCTTTGATTATGACGGTGCTCATCAATTTTTCATTTCTCTCATAAGTGATCATGATAAGGATAATGAAGTTGAGATGGGCAATTCATCAGTTTCTGATGAAGATTTGTTGAGGACTTCTATTATTTGAGAAACTCACCCTCATTTATCCAGTGCAGCACTGATATTAATCCCTTTTCTTGCCTTAAATTTTTCTTCCTCTTTTAGAGACTGACAAATGAGATAATGTACAGAAAAGTGCTTCCTAAACTCTCAAGTGCTACACAAATGCAAGGTATTATTATTTAGAATTATGATGTATGCTTGGCATTTAGGATGGCGCTTTTTGTTTAATAATGATGTCTGGTTCTTCTCAATTGCTTGGAGGGTCCAGGGAAATGGCTCGTTGATTGGTAAATTAATGCTACAGTCTTGCTTTTGTATAGGTTTCTGAGATGGTCATTATTCCTTCTTGACGATTTCATGCAATTCAGAAAGGACAGAAACATAGGCTTTTAACATTTCATGACTCTTCTCAGCCAGATAAGGCATTACTTTAGATTTGCTTCTCTACCCCAGTCTGTTCTACTCTTTTAATCCTTTGACACTTACAGGCATTGAAATGCTCTATACAATCTCATCACTGAAAGAAATTTATCTTATGACTACTAACAGTATATTGAATTTCTTTTTAAAAACAAAACATGTTAGTATTAGAAGTAAATAGAAATTTCTCTTGGACATGATATTTTTCCATACTCTATACTAGACATCACTTTGATGCCCTTATATAATACAAAGTAATTTGCATTCTGAAAATCTTCGCTAGTATCCTATGGAATTACCACTAAAACAATTCCCATTGTTGTCTTGATTACCCATTCTACTTTCTCTATGATTGGTATCCTCAACCAGCACACTATAACCCACATGTGTGACTAGAACGCTTCGCAAATATGAGAGTGAAGTGAAAGGATTTAAAGGAAGGGGTGCTTAAATTAAGTGTTTTTTAGGAAAATGTTTTTCAGAGAAAACCCCTAATGGGACAGATGCTGTGAGGTGCAGTACAGCAGAATTCAACCTGTTGTCTGCCGTAAGCAAGAGAAAACAGACTTACTTTTGGTCTAAAGGAAAGCTGCTAACAAAGAAAGAGCCTGTTGTTTAGGGGAAATTGTTGGACTGTTCCCTGTGAGTCTAACAGAGCAAGTGCAAGGCAAAAATCTTCTGTACAAAACACATTTCTCAAAGAGTGAGTAACTAAATAACTGTGGACATTTTTTAGTTACTACTACATCAGATTGTAATTTTGCTTTATTAAATGTTATTTTGAGACTTTACATTATTTTGGGGTGCTAAGTAATATTCCAACCTTTGAAAGTAGGACACAAACCTTGAAAGGTTGAAAACTACTGAAAATCTTAATCCTATTCCAAAAGTTAGTTACTAAAGGAAGAAAATATTATGTCATTTTCTTATTGAAGAGTCTGAATAAAGCCTTCTAATGAAATGCCAATTATAATTGGTTTATTCAGTGAATTATGATTGACATTTTTACATGTAACAAAGCCAATATTACCCACCATCTCCTGAAAGCCTTTATTTTCCTTACAGTTTTAAACACTCATGATCAAAGAACAAGATTCATTCTCAGCCACTATAAAGTGGGAAACATTTCATATTTTCTTGGCCCATTATTTCAGAGAAGAAAGAAAAAACTATTATTTTGTGAAAAAGAAAGTAAGTTTATCTTCTGGCTGATGGAGACAGGGGGTATGGGCTGACAGGGATGTGAGAAGAGGTAATAGTGCGGGCAGCTGTTGAAAGGAGAAAATGAAGAAAACTGACTGGGAAACTAGTTCAGGATTGAGGACCATATTGTGGGTTCAGCAAATTACATACCACTGATATGTGTATATATATATATATATATTGATTATTTAAGGTGCGTAACGTAGGTTGAAGAAGGCTACTTCAAAATTCCAGTGGCCTAACACAATTATACTTCCTATCATGATAGATTCCATTGTAGTTATTCCTGTTTGTTAAGTGTCACTTCTCATATTCCCCCAGTAACCAAGGGTCTTCCCACCTTGTGGATTTATCATCCTTTTTGACTGTGGAGTCTGTGGCTAAAGACTGCATCCAGCCAGCAGGCGGAAAAAAAGAATGAACATGAGAAACACAAGTTTTTAGTGCCCCGAGTAGAGATGGCACGTGGATTCCAGTCCATTTGCCAAAACTCAGTGACATGGTCCACGTGTGAAATGTATGTGGAATTTGGCTGAGAAGCTGGTTCATAACAACTCTATGCTATGAAAAGGGTGCATAAATCTTTTGCACGTAGCTAGCCATCTCTGCTTCAACAAAGCTCTGTGATTTTTTCTAGTGGATTTCATTAATGCTTAAAGTTTTTCCAAGGAAATATGGCAGAACAAAGGAACCAAGAAGAGGTTTTGGTGATAATCCCCGAGTCCCAAGTTGCTCAGGAAAGAAATGGGTCCATGGGTGGCTGAATACTTGGAGAACAGTGAATAAAGATTCAAGGACAGGACAATCACATTGAGAATGGAAAATGGACATGGAGGTGAGAAAGAGAAGGAGAGAAGGGGACAGATCAAATGATTGAATCGTCACTTGTGTTTTCGGCACTTGGATCACAGAGTTGAGCAGATAAAGCTGAGGATGAGGCCATTGGATCTGGCAGTGAGAAGACAATGGAAGGAGTTCAGGGGAGTGAGGAAGAAAAGGGGCCAAAAGTCTAGGGTGTTAGGCAATGGACAGGAATTTCATCCCCAGGATAGTGGCATGGGAGAGATTGATTTCTAAAAGTGGCCCCGATTCTTCATCGCCCCCACTCTGGCCTTTGCTCTACAAATTTGACAGACCTCTCCATGGTGGATGAGGCACTCTGTCCTACAACTTGGCCCAAGCCCAGCCATGCGACTTGAATAGACCAGTTAGAGTATGTGATGCAAGCAAGGATGAAAAAGTCTTTGTGTTTTCTGCTTTTCCTTGCTCCTCTGCCTTTGCCCTGGGAACACACTTAGGCAGGCTTGCTGGTAGTGAAAAGGTGAGAGAAGAGCAGAGCTGTACCTCTTCAACTGGCTAACAGGAAGAAGGCCATGGAGAGCCATAGAGCAGCCTAGCCTACCCCACTGGCTCCAGAGGAGGGGATAAGAAAGGCTTATTTTCACATGCTATTGAAGGATTGCAAGTATTGTGCAGCATCAGGGTAGAGATAAATAACTGATACAACACAAGCGCTGGGAAGGTTCTCCAAAGAGAATGCGGGGAGTGACATGGAAGACAAGTTAGGTGCAAGGTCTTTTTCAAATGCTTGAGGTATTTAAGTATCCATTAACCTATTGGTCAGATTATAAACCAGACAATTTCCCCTTCCACCAGCTCAATTCTAGACATACCTCACTTTTTCGTTCACAGACCTGTTTACTTCAGTGGTTCTTGTTATTGTGATTATGTAATTTAATTAAGTTTCCTGTAAATGTAAGACATAGAAGTACAAAAAGAGAGGCAGACCATCTGCTAAGATATATTTCATTGAAAGCACAGTTGAATGTTTGGAAAAGTCTAGAAAATTATGAATCCCTAATTTTTGTGCTGATGTATGTGAGGAATTTTAATTTCAATCTAGACGGATTAGTGTCTCAAATTTATACACAAGTCCATACTTTTCTTTAATAAAAACAAAGTATGACATTATGTGTGTGGCTAATCCAATGAGATAATAGGGAGCTGAAAAAGTAGACCCAGACACAAATAAAAAGCTTTTATTGAACATCTAAACAATTGCAGAACAATTATTCCATTTTATTCCAAATTATAAATTATATTTATAAGTTTTAAGCTAAAACAAAATATTTAAAGGTCATGTGACTAAATTTTTGTGCCCACTCTAACTTTTTCAAGCTGCCAGTCAACTATTGACCCCAAATTAATAGGATAAGAGAGCTTCTACCTATCCATATACATAGAAACACATAAAAAACTGACTACCCATTCTGAATGCCTCAAATGCCATAGCTATCCTGCCTTTTTCTCTAGGAAGAATGGGGTATTGCAATATAGGAATTGTTAGTTTAAGACTTGGTTTTTACTTCAAAGACTTAAGAGGGTTAATTCTCAGAAATAAAAGTATGTCTAACAATCATAAAAATAGATTTTCCAGGTTTTGACCACATTTTAAAAAATTTTTTAATAGATGTATTTATGTTTGTTTAATAGTTTTATTGCGGTATAATGCACATACAATAAAATAAGATCTCGGTAAATTTACAATTAAATGTTCCTTAACAAATTTAAAGAGTTATGCAGATATCCTCACAAATACTTTTAGAACATTTCCATCACCTAGAAAGTTCTCTCTTGCCCTTTTACAGTCAGTCTCTGCAGTCACCCCCAACCCCAGGCTACATCTGCATTCTGTCCCTATAGATTTGCCTTTTCTGGATAGTTCATATATATTGAATCATGCAACGAGTGGTTTTTTGCATCTGACTATTTAAATATAGCATAATTTTTAGAGGCCCATCCATGTTATATCATTTAATATGAATTTTGATGTATTGAGCTTTCATTTTCATTTTAAATGCTTTCCAAATTCCCTTGTTATTTCTTCTTTAATCTATGGATTTTTAAAAAAATATATTGTTTAATTTCTAAATATTTAGGGATTTCCCAAGTGTCTCTCCGTTATCCATTTCTAATTTTTTAAAAAGATTTATTTATTTATTTATTTATCTCCCCTCCCCGCCCCCGTTGTCTGTTTTCTGTGTCTATTTGCTGCATTGTCTTCTTTGTCCTCTTCTGTTGTTGTCAGCATCATGGGAATCTGTGTTTCTTTGTTGTTGTTGTTGTTGTTGTGTCATCTTGTTGTGTCAGCTCTCTGTGTGTGCGGCGCCATTCCTGGGCAGGCTGCACTTTCTTTCACACTGGGCGGCTCTCCTTACCGGGTACACTCATTGCGCGTGGGGCTCCCCTACACAGGAGACACCCCTGCATGGCATGGCACTCCTTGCACGCATCAGCACTGCGCATGGGCCAGCTCCACATGGGTCAAGGAGGCCTGGGGTTTGAACCCCGGACCTCCCATGTGGTAGATGGATGGTCCGCTGCCCGTCCATTTCTAATTTAATCCCATTTTGGTCAGAGAACATATTTTAAATAATTTCCATCCTTTTTAAATTTATTGAGATTCATTTTATAAAATACATTTTTTACTTATTTTTAAAAGATACAGAGATCACCCAAAATATTACATTAAAAAATATAGGAGATTCCTGTATGTCCCACTCCCCACACCCCACACTTTTCCCACATCAACAACCTCTTTATTAGTGCGTACATTCATTGGAGATTCATTCTATGATGTAGCATTTGGTCTATCTCAGAAACTAGTCTGTGTGTGTCTAAAAAGACTATATATTCTACCATTGCTGGATGGAGTGTTCTATAAATATCAGTTAGGTCAAGTTGGTTGACTGTTGTTCAAGTGTACAGCTTTCCATCTAGTTGTTCTATCAGTTATTAAGAATATGGTATCAAAACTCCAATTCTAATGGTTGAAGTGGCTATTTCACCTTTCATTTTTGCATTTCTGTCCATTTTTGTGTCACATATTCTGGGGTACTCATCTTTTAGGTACATATTTGTTTATAATTATTGTATCTCCCTTAATGTATTGCCCCTACTATCATTATGAAATATTTCTTTCTCTAGTGATATTTTTTGCTTGTCTTAAAGTCTAATTTTGTGGCATTAGTATAAATACTACAGCTCTCTTATGGCTACTATTTGCATGATATAGTTTTCTATCCTTTTACATTCAAACTAATTGTGTCTATAAATCTACAGTGTTTCTCTTGTAGACTGTTGGGTCTTTCTTTTCTGTCCAGTCTGATAATCTGTGCTTTTTGGTTAGGGTGCTTTGTCCATTCTCTATTAATGTAATTATTGATGTGGTTGGATTCATGTCTGTCAAGTTTCCATTTGTTTTCTGTATGTCTAATTTATTTTCTTCTTTTATTGCTTTCTTTTGTGTGAAAAAAATAAAAGTATTTTTAGTGTACCATTTTAGTTGTCCTGCTGAGTTTTTTGGTATATTTTCAGTGGTTGCTGTAGGGTCTATGACTCACATTTTAACTTTTCTTAATCTACCTTAAGTTAATACTGACTTAATTCCAGTAAAATATAGCAACTTTGCTCTAATGTAGCTCAATTTCCTCCCCTTTCCTTAATGCTCAGATTGCCATATATATTACATCTATATATGTTATAAACCCATCAATAGAATTGTAATAATTGTACATGACTTTTTTGAACATAAGAAATTAAAAGTGAAAAAGATGTTTGTATATTCTTTTATATTACCCATCTATTTTCCCTTTCCAATAATCTTCATGTTGTCTTTTGGATTTGAGTTACCATTTGGTGTCTTTCTTTTTCAGCTTGTAGGACTTTCTTTACCATTTCTTGTAAATCAATGTTACTAGCAATAAATACTCTCAAGCAAGGTATTTTTAGGAATGCTTTTTTTTTACCTTAGTTTGTAATGTATAGTTTTATTGGACATGGAATTCTTGGTTTACAGGTTTATTTGCTTTTGTTTCCTATGACATTATGTCACAATCCACTGCCTTCTGGCCTCTGTTGTTTCTGATAAAGCCAACTTTTAATAACGTTGCTGTTCTCCTGTGTATAACAAGTCATTTTTCTCTTGCCGCTTTCAAGAGTTCCTTTTTTGTCTTTGTCATCAACACTTTTGCAATCATGTGTGGATCTTTTTGTGTTTATCCTTCACAGTTTCCTTGTGCTTCTTGAATTTGTAGGTTAATATTTTTCATCCAATTTGGGAAATTACAAACAATTTTTTTAACCAATTTTTTTTCTGCTCCTTTCTCACTCTCCTCTACTTCTGGGACTCTCATTACACCTATGTTGATAGTTTTGTAGTTGTCCTATGAGTCTCTGATTCTCTTTCTTTTTCTTCAGTCTTTTTCTTCTCTGATATTCTGATTGCATACTTCCAGATTGGAACTATCTAGATTCACTGATTGTTGCTTCTTCTGCCTTCTCAAACCTGCTATTAAGCCTAGGTAGTAAAGTTTTCATTTCAGTCTTGTCTTTTTTAATCCCAGAATTCCCCTTTCATTTTTTTCATAGTTTCTATATTTTGTTACCATTAGCTTTTTGTTGAGTCACTCTCATATTTTCCTTTAATTCTTTAAACACTATTTTTATTAATTCTTTGAACATACATATTTATTATTGCTGCTTTGAAGACTTTGCTAAAACTAACATATTTATTCACTTAGAGACAGGTTTTACTGATAAATTTTTTTTCTTATGTAATGGTTGCATCTTCCTGTTGTTTGCATGTCCTATAATTATTGGTTGAAAACATAAAACTTTTAGATAATTCATTACAGTGACTCTGGATTCTGATTTTTTTTTTCCTGAAGGTTGTTACTGTTTGTGTTTTATTTTTAGTAAATTGCCTGGACTTAATCTATGTTCCTGCTCTCTTCCACACCATGTGGTCACTGTCTCTAATTTTATTTTTGACTCTTATTTTTAATTTTTAGCCTGACCTCCTAAGGATCACACCTGTCTCTGCCTAGCTTAGTAGTTAGCTAGTCCCTTGTCTAGATGTTGTGCTCAAACACTCAAACCAATAAGGCTTCCATCCTCTCCTAATGGATCTGTGTATAGTCTGGGGTGTACATTTTGATGTCATGCAATCTTCAAGTCTGTGCTGGATTTTACTTTTGCTGGGCCATCCTAGAACTTCCTTGGAAGTCTCCAAGTCGGCTATGCATGTGTGGAGAGATTATCTACTCCTTCTGAGTCCCTCTCCTTTTTAGGATCTCTTGGTTAAGTCTCTGTCCAGTTCGTCATCTGCCACTTACCCCAAGTAAAACTCCAATCTCATGTTTCCTATTTGGTTTCCCATTGAGTTTATTACTTTTATTGACAATGCCAATAGATGTAGGATTTTTGCCCTGTGCCAAATCAAATTATCTCCCTCCAGCAATGAAGCTCCTCATTTTTACAGCCATTCTTGTCCTAGTATCACTACCAGCGTCAAGTGAGCTGTGTGTTGAGCAGAATGAGACATCCCCAGAGAAGAATGGGGCAGACTCCACTCTTCTCACCTGAAGGTTGAGAGTTTTTCATAAATAAATGCAACTTTTTAATTTGCCCTTAGTTACTTTCCTAAACCCTGGAATTATTGTTTTGGACAATTTTGTCCAAATTCAGAGTGGTTTTTTGAGAAAGGGCATTGCTGACCTCTTCACATTGGAAGTTCCCAGCACTGCCCATGTTTGAAGAGGCAAGGACCCAGACCCTCCCTGTATGAAAGATTACTTTATTTCCGTGTTCCTGTCTCCAGCACTGACTTGCTTCAACAATATGTGAAGTTCATTCCACATCTGACATAACACCCTCTCTCTGCTTGCTTAGTAGTAATAAACAAGCATGTCACATATCTTGCTTGACTAATAACCAAGCACTGTTTTGAATGACAGCCTTTTAGTGCTGAATATAAAACTGACACCTTTCCCACAAATAATGAGTAGCTCTACAGGGATCTGCATTTTGTAGATATTTAATTCAACTCACTATTACAAATCAAACCTAAATAACTTCTTCATTCGATTTTTGTTGTTCATTTTAATTTTGCTCTTCTCTAGAGGAAAAATACTGGGCCATCCAAGAAAAACACCCTTACTGTGGCTGGAACCCATCTCTACAAAACTGTAGTGATCCTGCTGTGACAATATTCCCTTGGTTAGGAGTTCTAGTTCCTCCGTTGTGGAAATGGCAGATGATTAAGACTATTTCAGAACCTACAAGGTATGGAAGGAGGGAAGCACATCAAGCACTAAGTTCTGGACTATGATGGCTAACATTGTGTGTCTACTTGCTAGCTTGTTGTCCAATTGTTTGGTCGAACACTCACCTCGATGTTGCTGTGGGTATATTTCACAGATGGAATTAACATTTGTAATCAGCAGACTCTAAGTAAAGGTGATTCCTCCCATAATGTGGGTAGACCTCATTCAATTAGTTGAAGGCATTAAGAGCACAAATTGTGGTTTCCAGAAGAAGAAAATATTCTGCCTCAAGACAGCACCTTCTCCTTGGCTGAGTTTCCAGCTTGCTGTCCTTCTCTATGGACTTCAGACTCAAGACTTCAGCCTTAACTCTAACAGAAATTTCTGGTCTGCTGCCCTGCCCTCGAGAATTTGGTCTGCCATCCCCACAATCATTTGAGTCAGTTCCTTAAAATAAATCTCCTGATGTGTGTGTATGTATATCTATATATCCTGTTGGTTCTGTTTCTCTAGAGAGCTCAAATGCAAGGATCAAATTGCTTAGCACTTAGAAGAGGAGGCATGTGCTTTTAAAAGAGTTGATAAATAGATAAAGGGAAAGGATTGACTGAGCATGGTGAAATAATTGGATGGCACAAGCCTTATAAGAGAAAAGGCTGATGCACAGACATAAAGGAGGTATTAGCTTTGGCCTTATGGTAACTTGGGGTTGCGCTTGTGAATTCCAGAAACCTCTCAGCAAGAGGACCAACTACAAGTGAGTTGATTTCTTGTAACTTCCTTTAGGACAGAGAAGAAGGGAGTATTATGAAAGACAGAAAGAGACAGAAGGCATCGAGGTGTTTGCTGACAGATGGGGACTGTGGAGAACACTGTTGGACATAATAGAGCAGGGGGAAATTGACAGAATAACCAGGGAGGGGTGAGAATTCTGCAAACAAAAATGTAACCTGAGGGCTTAACATTTGGAAATGAGGTTAAAAGAAAAAAGTGTGCTCTTATCCCACACAGGGACACACAAACACAAGGCAAAAGAGGGCAGTGTTTTTCTTAAGTACCAGGTTTACCTCTAAGGGAATCCTCTGAGAACTACCCATTAGTAATTAACATTGTCATCTTTATCACACCATCATATTTTGATTGTGTTAAGTGAATCATTGTTTGGGAGTATTAAAATATCCAAGATGACTAATAAAGTTTTCTTTCTTATTTTAACATATTTTTAAAATGTGGAAATCTAAACATCTACCTGCAGAGACTTCCTTCTCAGGTGATTCCTCTCTACTACCTGTTTAACAGTTCATTGTTGCCCTGGGGCATTTTTTGGAGTCAGCTATTTGTACTAAAAAGGAACTAATGAATAGTGCAAATGTCACAAAAATAAATAAATAAAGTGCCTTTATCAGAAAGCACAGATGCTAACTTATCAGATGCAGGGGAAGGAAACTCTTGTTAATTGGATCCTATTCTCCCTCTGTCAGTTTCATTTACAGAGACATTTAAACAGTACACAGCTGGAATTTGGAAGTTCTCTTTAAAGGAGATTACATAAAACCAAGCTGGTTTAGAGTACTTCTGTGTCTACTCCCGGTTTCTTTTCTTCTAGCCTGGTTAGCCTGTTGACAGGAAGATATTATTAGCATAGGAATAAATTATTAAGCAAACAGAAAAAGTTTCCAAAGACATAAATGAAAGCTTAGGGACTTGTCACAGAAAGTAGTTTTCAGTCCTCAAACTGACTCCAGTAGGAAAGACACATTTCCAGCCCAATCTCACTTTGCAGTTGATTTTAAAAAGATCTCTGAGACTTTATAGTTGAAAGTGACTTTAGATTTTATTTTGTCAAAATCATTCATTTCATGAAGCTAGAAAGTTGATGCTCAGAGAGGTGAAAAGGCCTTATGAAAATCATAATGTGATTCAAGACACACCCTTGGTATAATCTCAGGTTAGTATTGCTTCCAACATAACGCCTTAACTCCCTCGCAAATCACATGAGATTAAGATGTATTCATCTTTTAGGGGATTTCATTCTTCTATATTACTTTCATTTCTTCACAAGTTCCCAGGGAAACAGAATTTAAGATTTCTTTTATCCACATTTTTATTAGTGCCTAAAATAGTAACAAAACTCCTCAAGGCCTAAGATTGGCTTTTAAATAAAAGTGTCATAAAATCTGCACAAGTGCATTTTACGTATTTGTTTATTCTGTTAATGGTAGAGCATGTGGAAAAACTCGATTATATGAAACAAGGGTTTGTGGGTGAAAATAAAAGAAATTGTTGGTACTCTATTGAGTCACAGGTAGGGTACCTGCAGGGAATTTGCTCTACTGTTATTTTTCTAAACCAAGTAACTTAAACCCCACCCTCTACCACCCCAACTCTTATTGCATTGTCAATATGCCAGTATATCATGCTGGTAGGTCCAATGACTCACCTAATTGAGGACAGATTTTGACACTGTTTTCTAGTCCTTCTATAATTTATTTCACATTTTCCCTAGCAAACTCTGATTTCTCTGACCTGCCCACACTTAAAGAATGAAAGTTTCCTGAGAGAAATTTCTGTCTCAGTGCTTAGCTGAGTATCTGACATGTACATGTTAATCCATCGTGCTTGATTTCACTCACTCCAGTTTTCATGCTTATTTTTCTGGTTTAAAAACAGTGCCTTCATCATGTTCACTTACTCCTTTAATACCTGTTTAGGTAAATTATTTTTTTAATGGTTTAAAATTTTATTTTGATGTAAGGCTGGCATACTTCATCAAAAAAGTGCATGTGGGGAAGAATTTTGAAATAAAATTAACATTTCTACTTTGAAAAAAATATTTCTTCCTCCAAGAAAGAGTCTTGAGACCTCTACCCCCATCACCTTTTAAGAGCTATGATTCAATAAACACTAAAAAGCTAGGATTCGGACCAGTTCCTCAGAAGTTACAGTCAACTTTTACAACCTCGGTGTTGGACTGGCAAGCGAAGTAACTGCCACCTCACTTCTCCACACGCCTAAATGTGTACCTGCGCTGGTAGAAGGGAAAATCAGACTGAGAGAAAGTAAAATAAAGGGACGGTTATTGTTCTGGAATGTTCGCTGAACTGCATGGTCCATGGCTTGAAGAAATTCGGGGTGGGGGTCTAAGGGGTGGTGTTCACTGCTTCCTTAGAGATACTGTGCAACCCAAAGTATCCTGCTAAGTTTTTATGTTTCTAAAAATGCTATTAGATTAATTTACGAACACCTCTAAACTGCTATTTCTAAATAATTATACTTCTAAATAATATTTTCTAAGTAACTTGCTACCTAAAATGTATTTTTATCGAAATAATCAGATCTCTAAGATTCTCATATTTCATTAATGCCAAAGATGTTTTTGTATAGTTGTGTCCCATCTGTACCAGAAATCTTGTGAATTCTCAATCATATATCCCTCTCCGTTCTCACTCTCCTGGCAGCCTAAGTAGCAGGAGACCCAGGTTGTATTGCAGACTGGACAGTGTCTCTGTAGGTGAACTCAAAGTCATCCCTCCTTCAGAATCAAAAGGGTGGGATTAGAATAGTTGCAGTCCAGAGCCAATTTCCTTTAAAACACCTTTAAAACCATGAAGCATGCATTTCAAGAAAATGCTATGACTTTGTCAGCCACCACCACAACAAAAGTCAAGATGAGCTCCCCAGAAGGTGTGTATGTTGAACGATGATCACTAGAGCCTCCAGGTTGTCCATTCAGGGGGGCTGCATGGGGAAGGGGGAAGGAGACTGGAGGGGGTGGGCACACCCTATAATTCTCAGATGAGGTCTCTGTGAATATCACATGGGATTACAAAGAGAATGATCTCTCAGCCATCAACTAACGCAAAAGCTGCTGAAGTGAGGGACCAGTTGTCTGGGTAGCCTGTGGGAAAAATCATTTCAAGTCTGACAGGACAGGAGCCACGGGGTGTGAGCTCCCAGCCTTCAGCACCTTCTCTGCGAAAGAGAGACACCGAGGAAAAGGATCCCTGCCCACCTCCTCCAGGAGGTTCTGCCTCCAAACCCTAACGCACTTCACTGCCTTTTGCTCTTCAGGGCGCAGCAGTCCAGACCCCACCTGCCTCCCCTGGGGCACTTCACCCCCTAGCCTCTTCCCTCAAGTCTTCCCCAGGTGGGGACAGAATTCAGTCTTCTACCGAGTCAGAATGAGTTGATATAAGCAGTGGCAAGAGAAACAGCATCAAAAGAAACTACACAGTAAGTGTATAGTAGAAGTCGTGAACTTACAAAGCAAACACGCGTAACATCATCAGGGCTCCCATACTTCAACCCTCCACCACCACCTTGCATTGTCATGAGATGTTTGGTACAAATTATGAAAGACTATTGTCAAAATCTTACTACTAATTATAGTCCTTCTCTTATATTTGGTGTGTTTTTCCCCTCAACATTGTTGATATATGCTCTTATATAAATGACATAAAGATAATAATAATAGGGTGGGTTGGGGAAAATACTTTGGCTAGTGGTAATATTTTGACAATGCTCTTTCATCATCACTGTAAAAGGTTTAACAACCATGCAAGGTATTAGTGGTAGGGTGAGGTGTGAGAGTCCTGTCTGATGTTATATATGTTTGTTTTGTAAGTTCACAACTATTACTGTACACTTATTGCTTAGGTAGGTTTATGTATGAGTGATACACTTTAATAAATTTAAAAATAAAAGAAACTACGCAACCACGCACACTATCTCGTAATACCATTCGTGACCAAAATTAAAGCAAGACAATTGCCCCAGCAGACACCAGATGACCGTAAGACACTGCCAGGAGCGAAGCTCCCAGATCCTCCTGGAATTTGTGCCAAGATTGACTGACAAAGCTTTCCCTCAAGTTCAGAAAAACCAAACCAAACCAATGAAACCCACTTTTATCTTTTTTAAAATCTTCCATGTCCTTTTTTAAAGTAATAAAAGCAGAAATGGGAGTTTTAAAGCTCTGCTGAAATTCGGGTAAATCACATGGTCAGACAAAATCTGAAGAATGCTATATAAACCATGGCTTTTAAAAGATCAGGAACACGGCGATTTCCAAGGAATGACTACAAGTCAGCCATGTACTGTCTGCGATACACTTAAGTTTCTGAAATAAATTTGATAAGCCGCTTCACCTCAATTTTTAAAATCCCGGATAACAAAAGTTCTTAAAAAATTTTGTATGGTAACAACTTCTTGTGAGTGTCCCTGAAGTTAAAAGCAGAACACTGAAGCGATTATACTCACCCCACCCCCCTCCGTCCACCTATGTTTCTCAAGTTCTTATCTATGCTGTCTGGGGTTAAAATTGGAAGTTACCCCATCAGAATTCTTGGACCACTTTTGGTAACATCTGCCTCTGGAGACAATGAGGATAAGGCAGATAAAGATCTATATGTAAGCCAAAGGATTTTTATTCCTCATTATTTTCATTTGAAAGGGAAAAAGGCATGAGAATGTGTCCAAAGCAAACGCTTTCATGATTGTCTTTTCTTATTGCCATTTCCTTTGCCATCTGTTTCCTTAGGAGTGCAAAAGGAAGAAAGCCTACTCAGCCGGTCCCTGTCAAGATTGTTCCACTCATACTTGAGGGAAGACTATTTCCAGGGGAACTGCTCTTTGTGGACTACTGAACTCCTTGAAGGCAGCCAGAATCTAGAAACTTCCATATCCTGGAGTACCAGCAGAATGCTTGAAAGTGCTCAGTATGTGTTTTGTGGAGTGAAAACAAACAACCTGTCCTATCACAGACTTGTGTTCTGTTGTCTTCATTTAAATTAGGTCTATGAAATGAACTGCTTGTTCCTTTCAAGGTAGCTGGCACTGACCTTTTTTCTCCTAGGCTATATTTTTAGGGTAATCATTTCACACCTGCCCAGTGGTCCCTCAGCTTTGGTATAATAAATACAATATTAATACAGTGTAGGAAGCACTAGCCCTAGTCAGCATGCCTAGACACCACTCTGTGACACGACTGGGCAAGTTACACAAACTGCCTGAGTCGCAGCATCTACTTTTTGAATATTGAAATAACGTCTTCCATGTGAAGTTGACACTTCCATAGAAAAATAAAGAATATATGTGAAAGAGCTTGACATGGTTCTTCTTGACTATTTATTAATATCAATTACATTTGGATATGACCGATATACAATGCCTAGAGACCATGTAGCCCGGCAGCCGCAGTTTGCGTGTTAGTGAAATTAGTCCCACATGGTTTTGTGATTTTCCTAAGATTGTACCAGAAATTGGTAATAGAGACAAGCCTATAAGCTACATAACCCAGCTTATGATCACTGCTCTTTCCGTCACACTACAGTGCTTTATTCCCAGATCACTTGGAGAAAATCAGGCTCATTTTGATGTCCTGAAATATTCACTCCAATGTCCAGTGTGAATACCACAATTCCCAGCGCCTTGCTCATTGTTGGTGCCCAATAGGTGTTGGGTTTTTGAAAGCTGATGGACAAATTAAGTCTTTCTAAAATACCCACAAGATCAGTGGTTCTAAACCAGGGGCAATTTTGCCCCCAAGGATACACTTGGAAATTTCTGGTTTTTACACCTGGGGATGGGTGGGAGAGGAGGGTGCTGTAGGCATCTAGTGGGTAGAGACCAGGAATGCTGCTATAAACATCCTCCATTGGCCAACCCCCCACATCAAAGAGTTCAACATTGCTGAGGAGAAGAGGCCCTAGATCAGACCCGTCTTCAGGATTCCTGAATTATAGATCATTTAGTTAAGAAAACATCGTATCATTAATCTAACCTTCCTAATTCTTTTTAATGCCTTTTGTCTAAATAAGCTAATAAAATCAGTTGTTTCAAGTAGCAAGTTAATAAAAGCTAGGAATGATGGTTTGTTTGTATTTACCTCAAATTTAGGAACATTAGATGGAACAAAGATCCTCTTTACCTGAACACTTGGAGATATGATTTAAACCGGGGGTTCTCAAACTTTAGTGTGCATTAGGAACATGTGAAGGGCCCATTAAATGCTACTGCTTAGCCGACTCCCAGAGTTCCCGACTCAGGAGGTCTGGGGTGGCGCCCAGGAGTTTGCATTTCTAAAATTCCCATGACTGTTTCTGCTGCTTTGAAACTTCTGAAACCTTTCTAGGAGAACCACTGTGTTAAAGTTGTAACTGAATCCTTAAGTCAGGTGCTGTTTTTACAAATTCATCCTGCCTTTCTTTGAATGCAAATGACCAAATAAAAAAGGCATTGGATTTTGATGAAAACACTTAACGTGGATCAAGGTGTAAACCCTCCCCCCAAAAAAACAAAGAAGCAAACAAAAAACACCTAGTCTTCAGACTGTTTTTTGTGTGTGTCATGCCCTCGGAGTCTGGAAATGGCATTCTAAGGTAACCCCTTCCTTGTACACGCTAACCTTTTCTTACATCTAAAATATGTTACTATCGATTTAATCAGAGATTAGATATTTAGACAACTTCCAGTCTGACCTTAACAGAGTTAACTACTAGAGAAACATCTATGTAAGCTTCTGTTTATTACTTTTGCAATTAGATTTGCATATCATTGACGCCTGCTTCCAGAGTACATTTGTGATATTGTGAAGGTAAGATGAAATTGAGGTCAGATCTATGGCCAAGGTTTCTCCTTAGCCTACTTTTCCCTCTCTTGTTTATAATGTTTTGTTTTCCTACTATGTAAATCAGATGAAAACCAGGGAAAACAAGGTAATAACAGTGCTCACTTCGGCTGGAAAAAACTAGTCCAAAACATCAGGCCTGGTTGTGATTATATCTACTAATCAAGCTGTGAACGGTATGACTTGACTTAATGTCTCAGGAAATGTTAACCTGCGCATTGGAAAGCTTGATGCCAAAGATTGTACGATCCATTGACTTGGACAAGAACTCACAGTTCATCACTTTTTTTTTTCTTTCCCTATTATGTTACTGCTTCTGAGATATTGGAGACTCCTGAGGATAATTGGCATTTGGTTAATAATTGGGTGATATTTGTTTTCTAGGCATAGTGGGGGACCAGTACTAAAAAAAGAAAAACAATAGCCTGCTGCTGCTGAGTTGGGCTAGGTCACAGAGGAGTTCTGTTATGTATGGGGTCCAAAGCCCAACTGCAATTACCCTTGCATTTCAAAAGACAGTAAATTGAATGCGCATGGATTTGTCCCCTACAATGACTGGACCTTCTATTCTGTAAGAGGAGAGGGCAGAGAGTCATTGATTTGCTGTAATGTGGTGTCCAGAGAAATGTCTGAGTAGTGCAAAGAACTTTCAAACTTATATAAGTACTATTCCTAATTGTTCTGCCCTGGGGATGTCACACAGTGGCTGCTTCAGAAGTAGGGGAAGACTTCACTTGTATTAAGAGCCACCTTCCCCCACAGAGAGCAACCTAAGATAAAAGGCAGAGCATAGGAAGGCTCCTTTGAAAACCTTTACCCTAGTGTTGCTTACCTATTTGCAAGATATTTCAGGATGCAATTCAACTGCTTTGATGCTGCTCAATTGAACAAATAACTGATGCTATTAGAGTAAAGTTAGGGCTTAAGAGAGGTCACTGACATCCCATCTTAGATCATCTGATTTCAGGAATAATAATTTAAGTTTCAGGCATGGAAGAAAGTTTGTTTGATCAATAGATATTTTCTCCTGAATGGAGGAGTTTTGCAGAGATGCACAGTTTCAGCAGATGGCAGGTAAGACACGAGCGAGTTTTGATGTGAGCTGTCTTGCTCAGGAAATCGTGGGGGGAAAGAAGAGACTCCTAGACCAAGAAAGAAGAAAAGGGTAGAGATGGCCCTCAGCTCACTCACACCGTTGCTAGGAAAGGGGAGTGAGAGGAGTTGGCTTGGTGGGCACTCACCTGGAGGAAAGGGACTTCCACCAGCCTGTCTCAGAGCTTGGCAGGCTCTGTTGCCTGGAGAGTCCGTCAGTCCTTCCATCTTAGGGCACCTGCTGGACAGAGTGCTGTCTTCTGTTTAAAGTGGTCGGTCATTCAGGGATTGGGCTGCTTGGTCTCAGTTAACCTACCACCTTTTTAAAAACTACTGCTAAAAGTGAGCCCTGCTCTTTTAAAAAGTAACCCTGCCTCATCTATTTAAACTGCTCACCTCTAATCGAGTTTCATCAGCTAACTCATAGGTAAGCCTGAAGACCCCCATTCCTTCGCGAGACAGGGGACTGAACACAGAAAGGCTCATTTTTGTCTCTAGGCACGTTGATTCCACAGAGAACACACTCCAATAGATGCTGAATGTAATTTTTGCATGGGATGGAGGTGACAGAAATCCTGAGAATGATCGAGAGCAAGGATTTTATGAGAGGATACTTATTGAGAATGTGAGAGACAGTATTGGGCGTTTTTTTTTTTAAAGTTAATAGATCACAAGGAATGTTACATTGAAAAACATAAAAAAACAAAAAAACATAATTTTTTAAAATTAAAGTTAATAGATCACAAGGAATGTTACATTGAAAAACATAAAAAAACAAAAAGCATAAGAGGTTCCCATATAACCCACTCCCACCCCCCACCACATCATTTTTGTAAATTGTATTTTTTGAAGATATACACATCAGAAAAAAAAGTTACACTAAAAAATATAAGAGGTTCCTGTATACCCCCACCAACCCCACCCCACTCCTCCCACACCAACAACCTCCCTCATCATTGTGGCACACCCATTGCACTTGGTGAACACATTTTGGGGCACTGCTGCACTACACAATAGTTTACCCTGTAGTTCACACTCTCCCCCAGTACATTCAGTGGGTTATGGCAGGATATATAAAGTCCAGCATCTGACCCTGCAATATCATTCAGGACAACTCAAAATCCCAAAAATGCCCCCACATCACCTCTCTTCTACCCTCTCCCTGCCCTCAGCAACTACTGTGGCCACTTTCTCCACCTCTATGCTAAAATTTCTTCTATTACTCGTCACAATAGGTTTACAGTAGAATGTTGGTAAGTCCCCTCTAGTCCATATTTTATTCCTCCATTCTCTGGACCCTGGGATGGTGATGTCCCCTCCACCTCTAGATCAAGAGGGGGCTTAGATTCCACATGGATGATGGATGCAATTCAAGCTAATTTCCCCTAGAATTCCTTAGTCAAGTGTGATAGTTAAGTTTATTGTCAATTTGGTTAGGTCATGGTGTCTAGTGCTTACCTAAATGATCACGGAGGTATTTCATAGATGGGAGTAGCTTCCACAATCAGTTGACTTTAAGTATAGGAGAGGACCCTACATAAGGTAGGTGGGCCTCATCCAATTGCTACAACTGAAGGTTTCAGGGATGCTGAAGGACTTCTGCCTCAAGCCCGTACTCTCCTCCTTCCTGTGTTTCCAGCCTAAGGAATTCAGATGTAAGACTTCAACATCAACTCTTACTGGAATTTCTAGCCTCCAGCTTGCCCTACAAATACAGACTTCATCAGCCCCTGCAATCATAAGAGCCAATTCCTTAAAATAAGTAAATATATAAATGCATGCATAAACATGTATATATGTGCATGCATATATGTAGCTATTTATGTAGATATATGTATGTATGTTTGTGGATAGGTATGTAAGTATGTATATACATATACACACACTGTTCTTTCTGGCTTTTTGGAAAACCCTGACTGGTACAGCTGGTGTTTTAGAATTCTGATAACCTCCCTCTAGGTTCTTGCATCCAAGACTGCTGCCCTCCTGATTTCATTTCTTTGGCTACCCACTGCCTCCATCACCTTCTGCTATACCTAAGATCCCCTGGAATAATACAGGGTATAATTTTCCATGATATGTTTTTGAGGACACTGTCTCTCAGTAAAGGGCCATAACTAAAAATGCTGACATCTTGTCATATTAGTGTGTGTGTGCACATATCCAAACCCTTCTCCTCTCCTGAATCTTGAACTCACCCAAAACTAGACTCGGGAATTTTAATTTTAATAGTTATTTTTATTTAATACCTATCAATGAAGGAATTAGGGGATAATCCTTTGGGTAACACTATCCACATTGGATTAGGGGATTTGGGGATTGGGTTCCCATTTAGATGAGGGATATCCAGTTGTTTTATCGCCAAGTGTGACAAGTCAGTTGAAGTCGTATTTATCAACAAGCTTTCGAAAAGTTGTAAGCTGAACTCCTGGCACTCTCTTTGGTACAAATGTTTATTTCCTCTTCCATACACATTCTACTTTTTCTGCTCTCAGAAATTCCTTTGAGATGAACAAATGATCTGTCTGCTGAAAAGGTAAATGGTTTGTGCACATAAATGATACTATGGCTGTTAATTTACGGTATTATATGAACATAAAATGAGGAATTTCTACTTGCATGGGAAACATTGTGACTCATCCGATGTGTGGGGAATGTTTTTCCTCTTCATCTTTGAAAAAAAATCTTCATTCAGAATTGAATGGCTGAAAGTGTAAAGGCAAATGTTTTTGGCCTCTTCTCTCACTTCTGACCCCACACCCATGTAAAATGGGCCTTTGGTTTAAAGCACGGTGCTTAATCTTCTGTTTTTCGGTCTGACAATTTTAGCTGAATTTAAATGAACCTATCTCTATATGTACAAACCAAACTCAGTGGAGACCTGAAACATCTCAGCAGTCTTTTATTCAAGTCAACAGAGCTACTCAAAAAATTAGTGAAACACAAATTATTGCACTTGGAAAATTACACACATTTTGTTTAATTGTGTATAAATGAACCTAGAGGGAGCATAATTCTGTAATTTTCCATTCAGGAACGGAGGTGAACAGGTTTCTAGGCATTTGACTAATATAGTACTTATGTTAGTGGTACACATTAGTACAACAATTATTGGACCATAATGCAGTCCTTATCCCATAGTCTGTTTCATTAGTTGCTATGTGGGATTGTTGTGTGTTGTGCTGAAAAAATTTTCTATCAAGGAAACTTCCTAAATGTGGACTATATCTTTCAATACAGTCAAACAAGCCATAAAAAGAATAAGAAATAAGAAAGCTCTGCTTTATGTTGCATGTTAAAAGAGAGGTTCCAGCTGTGAAATTCTACTAGCGGGTCCTTGAACGACCAGCCTAAATGAAATATGTATTTTTTCAGTGAAGAGTTTTCTTTTCCTCCGAGACTTAAAAGCCAACCAATATTTCCAATCAACCATATTAGTTACTTGAGCTACATTAAACTGTGGAGAGTACATACCAATTCTGTATATATAGTACAAGTTTGATAAATAGTTGACTGAAATAAGAAATTATAACCTTTAGACATAGCAGCAAATTTTATATCTATGCAGTTTCATAAGTTTTTCCTTCTAAATGGTATATGTTAAGCAATGAGACCAAGGACAATTTATAAAGTAGCCTCATTTATTTTGACTAGAAAGAAAAAACTTTACTTTTGGATGTGGATTGATCAGCTTCATAGCTGGAAGCCATTCCTAAATAGTTTCAAATTACATAGAAATAATATCCTGAACAACTTAGGTGTTCAAGTTTCCAATGATTCTTAGGAGAGAAATAAGACATTGAAAACTGGTATTTTGTATAACACTGGATACAATAGCTATTTTTTGTTTTACCAAGATGAGGATACATGTAGACTCTAGACATTGTATTAGAGTTGTAAATGCTACTCATCAATAATTTCTGAAGTGTCTGTCATCATAGCAGAAGACTTCTAGAGGTGATTCCACAGAGCTCTAACAGTGCTTTCTCGAAATAAATGTTTCAGTATATGTGGTGAGAGCATGGATGACCCAATACAACACATTGTATTGTAAAGAGGGACCAAGTCAGTCATTGTACTACTGAGTGTGAAATTTTTGCCAAAACAAATATTTATTTACAAAGGTAGGAAAGTTATGGGTCTAATAAAATTGTGGTCCATTTTATCATCCTTACCTGACTATCCTCATCTGTACAAAGGACTGAGAGTAGATTTTGCTTTGTCATCTTATCTGTCTAATCAAATCATTCCTATTATTTCATTTTTAAAGCTTTTGTTGCATGTCTGACATCTGTCAGGCATCATGTTAGGTACTCAAGCCTTAAGAATTAATAAAGGTATAGAGAAAAGAGCAGGACGAAAGGATTTACATCTCAGGACTACCACTTACTTACAGAGTGAATTTATATGTTATAATCTCCCTGAACCTATTTTTCCTCATTTACAGATGAAATGTTTATCTACCTCCAGGGTGGTTATAGGGATTAAAAAATACATTTGTACACATATAATTTTGCATATGTATGTGAAAGTGCTTAGAACAGTGCCTGGCACATATAAATATAAGCTTTCTTTCTCCTTTGAAGTCTTAAGAATTCAGAGAGATTTGACATATGAGGAGCTAAACATAGTGACATGTGACAGTAATGGGATGGGGTTATTTGCATAGTGGTAGAGGCCAGGTGTGAGGAAGAGGTTGATTTACAGGCAGAAGCACATGATCATGGCTGGAAATAGGGTGGAGAATGATAAAAATATTTGAATAATTGCAAACATTGTAGCATCCTTGAAAGTGTTAGTAATCAGCTACATTTATTAATACACGTGTTCCATTTATTTTACAACAATTTTAAAATCATAAAATGCAAATTCCTAATAAAAATTAGTAGTCCTAGGCAGAGAGATAAGTGCCTAGATTAGGATACCATTGGTACATCCCTTGAAATGCTCTCAACCCATCTCTTTCTACTGCTGTGCAAACTAGTCCCACGTAGGTGGAACCTGAGACGACCTCACTTTAGTCATGCAGGTGAGTACATACCTTTGCTTCCCGTCCAGGAGTCTTTCTAATATTGCAGCATGAAACAGGCTGGCACACTCACTCAGCACTCACACCTGGAAAGCAAGGACACAAGGAGGAAACTGTGGCCACAGCACTAAACTTGACCCAGAGGGCTTGGGAGCTGGTGGAGAATGCTTCCTCCTTTTGTCCTCAGAGTGATCAGTTCTGAGACACACTTCACAAGGCTCCCCCGAAGAGCCTACCAGAGTGAAAACCAAACACCTCCTAGTATTGGCTGTGCCTCCATCCCTGCTTCACAAGTTCCTATCTGTCATTACCACTCCTTGGAATCTCCTTCCCAATCAAGTCTCTGCACCAAAGGTTTTCTCAGGCTCTGCTTCTGGGGGAAGCAGAGCTAAGAAAATTGGTACTGGAACTTGAATTAGAAAACACCTTATGGTGAAACGATGGTACTGGATCTAACAGCATAAGGATCACAATGCAGCTGGTTAGAGGGGTAATGACCCTCTGGCAAGCAGGAACATCAAAATCACTAAGACTCACACTGTGGTGGATTGAGACGAGATGCAAGTGAAACTTTAAGTGTTGGATTTTGCCATAGCTCTGGTGCCCAAACAGCAAAATTTTGGTTTATTAGTTTCTCCTTTTGTTGGCGATTTGCTATTTTATTTGGTTTTGCTGTATCATTTTTTTTTCATCCTTGTATTTGATTTGGGTTTATTCTGCTCTTCATTCATAGTATGTCAAAATGGGAAACTTAGGTCACAGACGTTAGGCTTTTCTTCTTTTCTAATATAAGTTATTAAAGCTAGAAATGTTCTTCTAAGCTTGGTTTTAGCCATAGTCCCAAAATTTCAGTATGTTGCATCTTTCTCCTTCAAGTTGAAACATTCTCTAATTTTGCTTTTGATCTCTTCTTTGACCCATGGATTGTGTAGAAATGTGTAGTTTAATTTCCAAATATTTTAGGTCTAATTAGATATCTTAGGGTTACTCATTTCTAATTTTATTTCATTGGGGTCAGAGGTTATTCTTTGCATGATCCAACTCCTTTGAAGTGTATTGAGACTTTTTTTATGGCACAGCATATAGTCTATCTTGGTATGTGTTCCATGTGCATTTGAAAAGAATGTGTGTTCTGCCATTTTTGTTTGTAGTATTCTATAAATATCAGTTGGGTCAAGGTGATAGGTAGTATTCATATCTTCTATATTTAATTTTAATATTTCATCAATTTGTTCTATCAATTGCTGAGAAAGTTTTGATTGCCAGATTGCTTATTTATTCCTTTATATGTCTTCCTGATTAATCAACCTTTTTATCATTTTGAAATAATGTAATATTTTCTCATCTCTCGTAACATACTTTGTCTTGAAATCTGTTTTACAGGCTACTAATGTAGTCATTCTAACCTTACTATGTTTAGTGCTTGCTTGCTATACCTTTTTCCATCCACTTACTTTCACTCTCATAGCATTACCCCCAAAGACCCACTTATGAAATACATGGTTTTGTTCTCACATTCTTGGTTTCCACTCAAATAGAAATCATGATTCCAAAAAAGAGAAATGTTTCCACCAGAGTACATAGTTAGTTTTCCACTGATCCTGTAGCTATGATTACAACCTTGTCATTTTGGACAAGGAAAGGAACTGCTATACTGCTAGGACAATTCGTTCCAGTAACCATTTCACGTTAATATTGCTACTCTAACCTGGGGAGACAGAGGGATAAAACTGGGGCCCACAGGATTCACTGGGTTGTCTTCTGATGCTTCTGTGATAAAGGTAAATGGACGATTGCAGCAATTGTGGCCCAACTAAAGCAAAAGAGATTATGAATATCGATTATGACCTCAAGACCTGCTGAAACAATATGGACTGTAATTGTCCCATTAACCCTTTTAAAAATACACAAGGTGCTGCTTGCAGAATTGAATGTCAGAAAGGTAGGCTGGGCTTCAAGTTGAATGATGCACAGCCCCTGCATTTGCAGTGTTTACAGGCTGACTCTACTAATGCAAGATTAACCATGTGATAGAAGTTCAAGTTCTCCACCCTAGAGTAGTATCAGAGAGGAATGATGGGCTTGCTTCTCTAGTTTCCTAAGCATCTCCAACACCTTCAAGACTGAATCCTTCACTATCATCTTTCTATTAAAAACAAAAAGAAAACAAGTTCTGATACAAGCTTGGTATATTAGGACTTCATCCTTTCTCTTATAAGTGCCAGGCTTAATCACGTGTGCCCAGTATTGAAATACTTCCTGTCTAGGATATCCTGGAGATCAGACTATTACCTTGACTCAAGTCCTAGGGATACATCTTTCTGACTTTTGAATTTTTGTTTGTCATGATGTCATGATGTCCTATTTTCCTCCCTGCCAGTCAATGCTCCCAGGACATCTGATAAGGCTCAAACTGTACTGAGAAAAGTTCAGATTAAGTTACTTTTCCTGGTGCTTGCCCCAGGCTGCCTAACAGTCCCCTTCCATTTCGTTCTGGTGACCAGAGCCCTCCATGGCCTCAAGAGTTAACGGCTGGAACAGCTCCTATAGCTATTGCCCAAGGCTTGGGAGGTTTCCATTCATTCATTCCATGCAGTTAATTTGTCTTGTGACCTGTCAGCCTCCAGAGATCACCTAATGCCATCTCCTTTGTGACAGAGATCCACAGATGACAACAACTCAGGGGCAATCAGTTGCATCAGTTCCATCTGCTTCTACGTGACTTCAGTAAATTGTATCCTGTTCTTGTTGTGGCCATTTATATCCAGAAAGATCAATCACATATGTTAAGTTGAAGAAGCAATTGTTAAAATGGCTTGAATCTCCTTTGCATTGTTTGGTGACAATTCATTTGCTGAAAATCTTTGATTAAGTAACCATATAGTCAGTGACTTTTGTTTTTCCAGTGTGGGTGGGGGAGCACCGTGTGAAAGAAATAGGAAAGGTGATGAAAAATATTCTTCTTGGGAAGATTTCAGTGATAATAATCGACAGTTTAATATTGACATACCTTTTCCCATGATTACTGGGATAATCAATGACATATGCAGGCTTGGTATCCCCATTAAAATATGGAGTAGGAGTTTTGAAAAGTCCAATGATTAGCCCAAGCCACAGAGTAAGTGGCAAAGCCGGAAACAGAATCCTTAAAATTTTATGCTTGATTTCTCTCTTTAGCTTTACACAACTCCGGGTTCCTGTTCGTACAGGAGCTATCTTAATCCAAACACCTAAATAGAAAGTAAGAAGATCGTATGGCTCACATTTTTTCTCCTTTTTTCCCGTCAGGGTTGCTGAACTTCACAAATTCAAAGCTTTGTGGTAATTCTCAGGAAACTGAGCTTCAAACTCATTATTGGTTGCTTTTAGAAGTGTGACTTTAAATTCTAGACATTTTCATTAAAATAGTGTTGAATTTAAGCATCAAGTTTATAATGCTATTTATACAAAACTTTTCTTAATAATATTTGCTAAAATGAAGTAGTAGATGGTGCCTTACATTGAAATTGAGTTATCTAAACCACTGTTTTAAAAGCTCTGCTTCCACCCAACCTCATTTACTCAGGTTTGGGGAGAGGTGAGAGTTGTACCCCGATGTTCTCATAAAAGGAGAGGAAAGATCCTTCCTCACACAAGTTTCTTGATGGTTCATGCAGTGAGGGCTTTATTGATCTTGTTGAATGAGTCAAAACATGGATGGATGAAAGGATGAGTGAGTAAACCTCTTATTCTTAGGCTAGCTGTGAAATCAGTTTAAATCATCATCTCTTTGTAGTTTTTCAAAAGAGATCCAGAACTTGCTTAAATATCTACGGAAGTAATAAAGCATACATAGGCTGTGGTGCCTGAACCTTGAGAATATCTGAACAGGAGAACAGTAATGCTTGAAAATAATCAAAGAACCTAAAGTTTATAGAGGAAAGTATTTTTTAAAATTCTATATATTACGCATTATAAATGTTTCTGGGAGAGAGTCTACAGCTGCAAGCAGGAGAGTCCCATCTGTCAACCATGTGGGATCTAAGCCCCCTCTCAATTAGAGGTGGAATGGGCATCACCATCCCAGGGTCCTCAGGATGGAGGAATAAAATGTGGACTAGAGTGGATTTACTGGTATTCTACTATAGAATTATTGTGATTCTAGCAATTAAAGAAATTATATCATTGATGTGGAGACAGTGACCACTGGAGTTGCTGAGGGCAGGAAGAGGGAAAAGGAAATGTGCTATGGGGGCATTTTTGGCACTTGCAGTTGTCCTGAATGATATTGCAGAGTCAGATGCAGGACGTTATATATCCTGCCGTAACCTACTGAATGGCCTGGGAGAGAGTGTAAACTACAGTGTAAACTATAATACATGCTGTGTACCAGTGCTCCAAAATGTATTCATCAAATGCAATGAACGTACCACACTAATGAAAGAAGTTGTTGATGTGGGAAAACTGGGTGTGAGGATTGGGGCATATGGGAATCCCCAATTTTTTCTAGTGTAATATTTTGTATACTCTATGTATCTTTTAAAAATAAATAAAAATATATTAAAGAATAAAGAAAAAATAAAATGAATTGAGGTTTGTGCTTTTAAAAATAATGATAAATATAAAAAAAATAGATTTCATACCAATAACCCATGCTTTAATTGTTTTGAAGTGTCAATATATACTCTACTACAACTGGACTACCTTGGAGGATAAGTTCCATTTCCCTAGTTGTTTATTTCAGTTGTTGTGTGGAATGGTTTCTATAACAGGAACCTGATGTCCTGAACTTGAAAAATGATTAATTTGCCATTGGAGAATTCAATTATAGAAAGTATTTCAGTCTTTTATCTGTATAATCATATTCTTTGTAAATTCCTGTGTACAGGAGTAATTGTGGTTGGATTTTACCTGTATATATTCTAAAAATTAATGACCCTAGCAGATAACGGGTACTGTTCATTAGGTTACTTTATTGCTAAAAATAATGATGATGGTATTAAAAACAAAAAATTGCCCTTTGGTTGTTAAACATTATAAATAGGCATTTGCTACTAACAATATACATTTAATTTTGCATATCACATGTTTGATACTCCTAACAACCCAGTTGATATAATCAAGGCCCAGAGAAATGAAGAACTTGTCAAAGACACACAACTAACACAACTAGCCAATAATAGAACTGGGGTTCAACCCTTATACTACACCTTCCATATCACAGTTAACAGAAAACTATGCACTAAAATATTGATATATACTAACAAATGATGAAAATAAAAGTAGGTAAAATTAATTTTGCATTTCAATATTTAAGGTAAGATTCCTAAATTACAGTTTAATAATGTTCCATTTTTTAACAGGAATAGATCATAGATTTATGGAAGAATCACGTAATTTTAGGAAACCATTTGGCGTCAACAGAGCCTTAAATTACATCACATTTATGAAAGATGAAATAGTATATTTGAGGCATATTTTCCATGTTAAAAGCAAACCAAGTTATATGTTTGAAGAAAGTGCTCACTAATTAAATTAAAATTCACCTGTAATTTTTTTTATGTCATTCTGTAACTCTCATTGTGTCAGATTAAGTACAGTAAGAGATGTTTTATTGGAAGTTCTTATGATTTTATTGGACTCTTCATTGTTAAGGCACTTTTGGGTTTGGACTAGATCTTATATTATGCATGATGTCATGGTCATGAAGATATACCAGTCATGGGAATAGTTAGAAAAAATTCCCTCCATTACCTTGTGGAAGGTGCTAATAAAATTTAGAAAGAGGGAAGAACTCAAGTTGCAGATGACCTGAACCAAGAAAACATAAAGAATTGACCTTGGAAATAAAGGGAGCATAAACATACAGTATGGGTGAAGGAATAAATAATGGGATGAGAAAAGCGAGTAGCTGGATTATCAACTCCTGGGTTAATTTCCCTGAGAGCCTACTTTCCTTATACCTAAAAAGACCAGCATGCTTCTGATAGCCCTCAAGGTCTGCTGTAGTTCTAAGACTCCAGTCCTAAAAATGGGTCACTGGCTGCTGTCTGGCCAAGTCATCAGCCCTGCAACCTGGAAGTCAAGGAAGGAATGGAGATGGTGAAAGCCCCATATTCAGAGCCCTGCCATTTCAATGTCCCTGTTATGGACTGAATGATGTCCCTTCCAATGACATGTTCAAGGCCTCTGGTCCTGGAGATAGGAACCCATTTGGAAATAGGATCTTCAAAGATCCTGTTGAAATGAAGCCAAAATGAGTTATGGTGGGCTGTGACCCAAAATGACTTGAGTCTTTATGTGCAGAGAAAATTTGGCTATGGTAGGAGGAGGAGGAGAAAGAGCAGGCAGATGGCCATGTGACAGAGGAAGAGCTTAAGGTACTTGTTCCTGGCGAGTCACCTCTAGAACATTACAGACTTCAGAACACTATGGTCCTGTGGACACCTCGATCTTGAACTTCTAGCCTTCAAAACCGTGAGACAATTCCCGTTGTTTAAGCCAACCAGTCTACGATCGTCCAGGCAAATTAAGACAGTTCCTTATTTCTTTAATAAATGATGGCATTTCCTTGAAGTGTTTTATGTGCATTCACATATTGGAAAATGAATTTTAGGCCTGTTTCTACATAGACAAGTTAATTCTAAATAATAACGTGTTTCCTTATAAACTTGCATGTTGTGTAAATATGTTAAGTTTTAGTTGAAAATATATTTGTCAAAAGATACTTTGAATACATATTTGGCTTTTGCTTTTGCTATGTAAGCAACTACTTGTTTTAGGATTAATATGATGCAAATACATTTGGGAATAATTCTACATTATTACTACTTAATAAGAAAACCTGTAAATAGTGAAAACATTTTCAAAGTATGCCTAAATTAGTAGAAGAGTTCTCTCCATTTTTTTTTTTTTTTTGGTGAAATAACTCAGCTTTTGGCGCAGTTGTTCAGCATTTTATGTGATGTATCCATTCCAAGAGTTCTATTTGAAACTTGCAGATATAAAAGAGTATGATATATGTAATATCCATTGACCCTGGAGGAATAAAACTTAGCTTAAGTTTGTATTTAAAGCTTTTTAACATTGAAATTAAAATGACTGAGCCGATTTTACATTTATATTGATAGAGATTTCTTTATCAACCCAAGTTTTATTTGAGTTATCTCTCAAAGATAAATTTAAAAATTTTAAAAAGAAGAAAAATAATGGCTGAGCATGGCCCAAAGTGACAACTGCCTTTGGAACTTTATTACTAATATCAAAAAGACAAAAAAATTGAAAACATTTCTCTCAGAAAGTTTTAATTATGCTATTAGTAACTTCTGGAAACACTTTGGAACTACATTGGGGAAGTATGCAATGCTAAGCATGCTAAAGTTAATTTGCCTGGATACTGTAACTGCCCAGGTCTTGCAATTTATAATATGAACCATCTTATTCATTTCTGAGAAAAAACGTTTATTGTAAGAAGGGAGAGAACCATGAAACTAGAGAAGGAGGAATGATGAGTCAGTTGAGTTGGAAGTTTGGCTTACTGTAGGAAATTCACCTTGTTGAAGGTCTTATTCTCAGCAGCTCCTATTCTGGTTGTAAGGTTAGTTATGTCCCAAGAACGCCCCACCCCCGGCCCCCTCCCTGCTTGGTCCTCCTCTGGTCTAGGATCAAATGTGAATACACTTTGACTTATATTTGGATGCACAGTAATTTGAATGCTCAAGAATTTCATTACTTAGGTCATTAAGAATCAGTTTGAGTATCCTGCATCCTACTTTTATGATTTTTTTTCAACACCCTTGATCTTCACTGAAAACATGGGACTATGGTATATTATAAGACAATTATAGCAGAAATACAGAACCAGAGAGGGGGCTTGCTTTTTAATTTACACGCAATTTTTCTGCATTCCAAAATCTTAGGTATCTGTAAACCAGTTGGCATTTTGAATAATAGTGTATAAGGAAAGTATGGAAAGCTAATAAGATTGTATCATAGCATTTACATGTCCCTTTGAAATAGTGATTTTTTGAAATATACCTGCCGCCTGTCAGAAACCGTTCAGTGATATTATGCCGTTTACCACTGAGAAAACCCAAGACTTAATACAGTGTTTAAGACTCAGTGGGTTGCCATAAACAGTAAGAATGCATTGTCTCACAGTTTTGAGGTTAGAGGTCTAAAATCGAGGTGTCAGCCATGCCACGTTTTCTCCCAGAGTTGGTAGCATTATGATGCTAGAAGTCCTCCATTACAGGATATCTCTCTTTCTTCTTTGGTTTCTTTTGAGTCTGGATCTTTTTTCTTAATAAGGCCTCCAGTCTTACAAATTAAGACCCTTTCTGGGGCATGACCCCCGGAGAATGAGCCTCCCTGGCACCCAGGGATTACTACCAAGAGACAACTAGTGGGGCATTTAGAAAAAGACCTAGAACTACAGGGGGTAATATTAAATACAGATGAGTTATTACAGGTAAGAGATTTCAAAGTGAGTCAGGTCATTCCAGAGGTTACACTTAGGCACATCTCAGGAGGATCTCACTGACTGCCACAGTAAACAGTGCCTCAAGTTGTGGTGCTCCTGGGGCCTGAAGAGACATCTAGACAATATATGATGGGCAGATAACCCCAGGAAATTGGCATCCCATCTGAGGGCCTTACCTTGGAATATATGATAAACCATCTTGCCCAATGTATCAGAGTTAGACTAATTTATAATTTTCCTACACAAGATGCTTCTGACCAATTCATTTAAATCTATAATTAGCACTCTACCCATTAAATATATGTCTCGGAGATTTAAATCTTCCATCTGTTCATATGCTGGTTGAGCCCCGAATCTCAGCAGAGTTGTAGCCAACACCTCCTCTCCAGTTTAGCAAACTCATCCATCACAACCAACAAAAGGATGATGATGGATAATCCCCATTCCAAGAAGCAGAGATTATTTGCAACTGCAAGCAAGATAGTTCTAACCATCTATCCCATGGGATCTAAGCTCCCTCTCAATCAGAAACAGAGTGAACATCACCATCCCCAAATTCTCAAGATAAAGGGATGAACAAACATAGGGGGAATAATAAGTACACACTATTATTTTAGTAAGGGAAGAACTTGTAATATTGATATAAAGACAGTGATTACCAGAAGTTCTCAGGGAAGGGAGAGGGAAGAACAGGTGTATCATGAGGCATTTTGGGGACACTGGAATTGTTCTGCATGATTTTGCAATGACAGCTACAAGCTGTTATACATTTTGTCAAAACCTATAAAATTCTGTGATGCAAAGTGTAAACCATAATGTAAACCCTAGACCATGCTTAGCAGTAATGCTTCAGTACATGTTCACCAATTGTAACGAAGGTACCACACTAATGTAAGATGTTGTGAATGGGGGAAGTGTGGGAGGGGAGGGGAGTGGGGTATATGGGAATGTCCTATATTTTTAATGGAACATTTATGTAATCTAAAACTCCTTTAAAAATAAAGATTAAAAGAGAAGAAAACAAAAGACGTGCCCTGATTCAACCTGGCCACACCTTAACTAGTAATAGCATCTTCAAAAGGTCTTACCTACATGGGTTCACACCCACAGGAACTCAGATTAATAGTAACGTATCTTTGCAGGGTACATGATTCGATCTCCGACAAAGAGCTACAGGAACGTGAAGTTTTACAGCATGTTGGTGGATCCAACAAAGCCTGAATGACTTTGTGATTTCCGATAAATTGCCTAGGCCAGAACTCTTTTAAGACATATGTAAACTGACAAATAAGCAACAAATGACCGATGAATATGGACATAAAGCCACTCTTCTTTCCCAACGAGGCACCTTGAGATGTGTGATCTGCCATTATGTTCGCCTATTCATGTGGGAAGAAAAGGCTCAATGCCTCAGTCCTAGAGAATATATTATATTCATTTTGTTAGAAAGATGTCTGACCAAAAAACTGATCCAAGTTTTTTTTCACAAGGACAAATCAGTATTTAAGATCATTGCATCTCCTAAAATAAGATGAAAATCATTTGAACGGGATATTAAAATGGGACCTTGTTCCCTTGGTTTTGATGCGGGCTCCAATAGGAGAGATGTCAGCGGTCAAAATGAGTGAGAGATAAATCCATGCATGGAAATTTTTAGAGAAAAAGGTTAAAATTTGCTCTGAGACCCTTGGATCCTCTTATTTAATTCAAAACGCAGTTGGAGAATGGAAAGAGGTTTTACAAACAGACGTTGGTAGGAAGATTTCTTGGGCCAAAGGGACGGGCTGGAGATAAAGTACCTTCTTACCCGGAACTTTGTGAGATGGGCTCCAGGGAGACGACTCAAGAGTCTAAGGTGTATTCTCTGCTGATGGGAGCCACATGGGACTATATCTCATCCAGGACAGAGAAAGCTATGCCCATTGTGGACCAAAATCTGCTCTCCACCTTGGTGATCTAAGGGGAGTGAGGGCCTGACTGGCTGCTTTGCTGGTGGAGCCAGGAGAGAGCAACTGAGCCGGGACATCCCTGAACCTCCAAAGTTGGCTGGTCTGGCACGTTACATATTTCAGGGATGAGGGTGGGGGGACTGCACAGGGTAGGAATGCTGGGGTGGGGGCATTTCATTCTTCCCCTTCAACAAGGTACCTCGTTGGGAAAGATACCTAAGAGGAAAGAAGCTGGAACTGGACTGCCTCTTGCCTTGAGGCTGAGGAGAAGCTAGAAGTTACTGGAATGGAATTCCATCTGCTCAGGAGAGAGCAGGAGACAGGAGTTTAGCAGAATCTTCTGAAAAGCTCAAGAAAACTTCCAAGAGAGCAAATGCCTGTGTTTCCAGGACCATCAGAGACGCCAGTTTTAACCTTCTGTCAGCCCAGAGCACAGAAGTCATGGAATCAAGTAAGTCCTCCCTATCCCCTCCCCTCTTCTCCCTTTCCCTAAGGGGAGA
This sequence comes from Dasypus novemcinctus, assembly GCF_030445035.2. NCBI lineage: Eukaryota > Metazoa > Chordata > Mammalia > Cingulata > Dasypodidae > Dasypus > Dasypus novemcinctus. Next base: position 41,437,769 of record NC_080694.1, read on the forward strand.
AAAATAGCCTACACCAAGTCACAGAGCAAAAGAGCAGCAGAAGAGCAGAAACAGGACCCCACACAGCCTTCTTCCCGTTGTCCAGTCCGAAGAAAGCATCAGACAGTTTTAAGCAAATCAAGTTTGGACTAGATGTGTAGTCATCCGTGTTTGCCATTTAATGAGGCCATAAAAATATCTTTTCCCTAAGAATGAACAGAAAACTCATTTACCTGTTGGAGATTTAATCCAAGGCAGGGGAAGAAAGTCACTGATGAATCAAGTTTAAAGGGATTATAGGAGATGAAAATAAATTTCAATTGTGCAATGTACTGATTTTTAAAAATTCTCTCTTAGATATATGGTGGAGCTTCCTGGAAGCTCTGGGGCATGTAATGATGTCATCATTCTGACAGCTAATAAAAGTGAGCTTGAACATTCTTGTGCTTTCCAAATTCCTCAATTTTAATTTCTCAGATGGTTAAATATCACTATAGAACCCACATAAACAAGAGCACCCCCGCCTTTCCACTAAAGTCATTCAGATGCAATCAGAAGATTTTCTTTTTTTAATCAGTGCTCCCAGCTGCTTTAACTTGGTTCTTTTTACACTCTTCAGTGGGTGAATGACTTCCTCTTCCAAATTATGGCCTTACTTTTTAATAGTGAAGGGAAGCAAACGTGGCTCAGCTGATAGAGCATCCACCTACCACGTGGGAGGATCCAGGGTTCAATACCCAGGGCCTCCTGACCCGTGTGGTGAGCTGGCCTGCACCTAGTGCTGCCCTGTGCAAGGAGTGCCATGCCACGCAGGGCGTCCCTGTGGGGAGGTGACCCACATGCAAGGAGTGCACCCTGCGAGGAGAGTTCCCCATGTGAAAAAAGCACAGCCTTCCCAGGAGTGGCACCGCACACATGGAGAGTAGACACAGCAAGATGACACAATTTCCCGGTGCCACCCAGGGTGCAAGGGGACACAGAAGAACACACAGTGAGTCAACCCAGAGAGCAGACAGCGGGGGGCTCGAAGGGGAGAGAAATAAATTAAAAAAAATAAAATAATAAAATAAATAAATAGTGGAGTAATTGGTCACTCCTGAGAGTGAAAGAGCTCCTTTTCAATGCCCTATTATGTAAGTTATATTAAAGGCAAGGTCAAGGAGTTAAAAAGAAAGTAAACTTAAAACAAAAATACTGAAAAGAAAATGTTCCCTATCCAATATTTCTATCTTGGACACAATTGTTTGGGGAAGTCTGTATTTCAGTATTTCAAGTAGCATTTCAATCAGAAAATAAAAGGCAAAATTTACTAGAGACAATAACCTCAAGCTGTGTTCAAGAACGATAAAAACCACGTGAGTGCCAGTGGCAGCAGAATAAGTGCAGGAGGCCCCTGCCCAAGATTCTGCTGTCCAGAATGAAAAGTTCTAAACTTATAAAAACAGTCCTGGATGCTGTACTAAAGACATAAATAATCAATCAAAACAACAAACAGCCATCCACCTCTGTTGGGGGCAGTAAAAATGAGCACACACCGAATTTAGCAGAGCCAGCAGCACAGCCGCCAGAGCGGAGCCAACTTTCCTATTTGAGTAAGCTATAATTAGTTCACCACAACATGGCGGGTCCCACATCATGGCAGAACTCAAATCTGCCCTGTTACTTCCTCATTCTTCTTCCCCCTCAGTTCTTTGTTCTCTGTCTTCCCACCACTGCCCAGGCTGATAAGATAGTGCACAGGCGCAAGGCACGAAACTAAGGTCTGCCTCCCACCCTGGCGACAGCAACAACCAATCCTTAGCCTCTACTACCTCACTCCCCACTCCTCCACCACCCGAGGGTAGATATACTTTGCCCCCTTTAATAAAGTTGCAGTTTGATCAGAAAAAAAAAAAAAAAGAACGATAAAAAGAAAACTAACACAAAAGTCCCCTAAGATGTTACATCACTCTGAGGAAGGGAGTTAGTGATTATTTTATGATTACTCCTCAAAAGCAGAGGGCTAAAGTATTAAAGAAAATCTGGGTCTAAAATATAGCCTTTTCTCAAACATGTTTCTTGGATGACTATGTAAGGAAGAGATTTTTAAAATAAAAATGAAGGCTCTGCAAGTCAAGCATATTTGGAAAGCAGTTGTCATTATGTCCCCTCTAATGGAATTTCTCATTTCTAATGGAAATTAGAATAAAAGTTTCTGAAAGATCTTGCTCTCTAAGGAGTAAATTTAATCACATCAGGAGATTTAATGTGTTTCTGATATGGATGGACTGGTGTGTCCTAAATGATATTCTACCTCTTACTTTCAAGTTTTATTGAGTGTGCGGATGACTATGCTTTCCCGATTAGCGGGATTGCAGAGATCCACAATGTTGAAACTGGAGAAAACCCAAAAAAAGGTCCTCCTACCTCCATCAAAAACAAAAATCTTCAAAATCAAAAGTTATGCAATATCATGATTTCATACCCAAACAATAATATCATGAACTTAGATTTCTTGAATTCTCATTAGGTTTCTACAAATACCAGCTTTCATGCTGTTTTTGGTCTGCCTTTTAGCTCTATGTTGTTTTTTTGAACCTCACAAATTAGATATTAATATTATTCACTTTCATAATTTATATTGGTATTTGTTTATTTTTACTGAGTTCTTTTAACTTCTTTAATCACAATTCTTTTTGAAATTTAATTATAGACTTTCCTTTAAGGGTCTTTTTTTTCTACTTCTTGAAGGTATAATTCCTTTATGGGAGCAAGCTCTCAGTTTTTCTTTCTGTGAAAATAGTCTGAGTGTAAATAAAGGATTAACAGTTATTTCTCTGAGAATTTGGCAGCTATTCTGCATTTTGACTTCCATTGGTTCCATGGTTAGAAAGATTGCTATTAGTCTAATCTTGTGTCCCTATATACATAAGTATGTTTCCTTTCTAGCTGCTTTTATGGGCTTTGTTGTTCTGAGTTTAATTATGATGACCAGGGTGGATTTTAAAAATTTATTTCTGCTTAATTTTCTTGTGATTCTTGAATCTGAGGATTAGTGTCTTCATAACTTTTGAAACTTCCTTAGTTCTAATCTTTTGGAATATTGCCTTCCTCCCATTTTTCCTTTCTCACTCATATCTCATCATGAATTTTGATTAGAAATATGTTGTAGAGATTTACACTGTTCTATTGCCTCCTAATTTGACTTTCATATGTTCCATTTCCTTTTCTCTCCATGATGAATTCTAAGTAATCCCTTAATATTGGTTTTACAAGTCACCGACCATCTCTTTTGCAGAGACCTTGCTGTTATTTATCCAGACCATTGGATTCTAGTGTTTGTATTTTTCATTTGCAGAATGTCTATTCGGTTTTTCTTTCAAAACCGGGTATCATTTTTGATACACACTTACTCCTTACCTGAGTTTTAATTCCTTCTTTAATTTCTTTAACTACATTAAGCCAATTTATGTTATATTGAGTATTTTTAAATTAACACCACCCAACATATTTGTGCATCTTAATCAGTTGTTTGTTATTTCTGTTGTATTTCTATTTTAGTGGCTTCTATCATTGAATGTTCTGTGACATTTTTCCCTACAGGAGTTTATAATTGTTGGAACACTTCATGGAATGTCTGGGGAAAGTGCTGTTTGTCCAGGAAGGAGCAACATATGCCTCCAGCACGTACTGGAGTTCTAGGTCCATAACGTACTAAAGTTCTTAAGTGAATTTTGTGGCCTGCGAGAAACATAATTTCTGGTTCCAAGCCCCTGTGTGTTGAATAGCTGGGTTTCAACGAATGTTAGTGAGGCTGGCTAATTTATTTTCCTCTTTGGTTCAGAGCCAATCCATAGGTTCTGAAGGCTTTTTTGCTTCGTATATTCCATTATTAGACTTTCTGACATTTCAGCTCATGTTCTTCTAACTGAATTATATGACCCCTGGGATAGCCGTTAAGATGTTCTTTGTTCTATACAAATCTGATCCTTCATGTTTCAGTTTTATCTTACTTCCTTTTTCTCTTTCCTCATTTGCAATCACGAACCATTGGCAGTGGTTCCCATCTTAAGAACAACAACAATGAAACCACTTCAAAGATAATAAACATTATTGTTAAGTCATCCATTTGGATCTTTCTTTAACACTAAAACTTTGTGATTCTTCTACCCTCTGTTTAATGAGCTATTTCCCAGTCCTTTCATTGTTTTTATACTAATTTTGGATTTTCCCAAATTTCCTTTATCTATTTTAAATATAATGCTGTGCACATTGCTTAATACATGGGTCTACTCTTGTGAATATACTCAGAGTTCTTTTTTTTTTATTTTTTTTTTTATTTTTTATTCATTTTTTAAAAAATATGAAGTCCCATTCAATCCCACTGCCCCCACCCCCCACTCCCCCCACAGCAACACTATCTCAGAGTAAATTAAGAAAGGGGATTTGGCTCAATGGATAGAGTGTCCACTTACCACATGGGAGGTCCAGGGTTCAAACTCAGGGCCTCCTGATCCATGTGATAAGCTGGCCCATGCGCAGTGCTGATATGCACAAGGAGTGCCGTGCCACGCAGTGGTGTCCCCCACATAAGGGAACCCCATGTGCAAGGAGTAAGCCCCATAAGGAGAGCTGCCAAGCATGAAAAAAGTGCAGCCTGCCCAGGATTGGCACACATGGAGAACTGATGCAGCAAGATGAGGCAACAAAAAGAGACACAGATTCTTGGTGTCACTGATAAGAATATAAGAGGACACAGAAGAACACACAGCGAATGGACACAGAAAGCAGAAAACTTGTGGGGGGTGGCGGGTGGAGAAGGGGAGAGAAATAAACATAAAAATAAATAAATTTTTTAAAAAAAGAGTAAATTGTAGGGTGTTACTAGCTAGAATGATATTGACATCTAATGCTACCATCTATGCTTTCATATTATCGGGTGTTTAATGTTCCAATGATATGGAAAGAAACTAAAATTGGAAATATACATTATATTCCAAACTAAAAACAAAATTAAGCTGAAATATATTCTTGAAGAACAGAAAATATGCATGAGCAGATCAAATGCCTAGTGCTTAAATAAAGAGAATACTAACAATAAGCTTAAAATTACCATTCGCATTAGGTAGAAATAAATGGATTCTCATAAAAATATAGAGACATTTTTCATTCTATTGGCTACTTAACATAAACATTCAGGATTCACCATTTTTTAGCTGGATTGTAGCAGAGATGGCCGATTGTCCCCAAATATCCAGTGCCCTACACGATCTTTAGTAAGAAGCCCTATGTTCCACTGGGCGCTGAACCCAACTCAGAGTGAAGAAACATTTGCCAGCTTCAGCAGCAAGAAATGGCCACATGCCTACATTCTAGTCTGTGGAATGTGGTTGGAACTTGCATGCTCACCTTTAGACCCTGAGATACACAGATGGAATCTGAAGCAAACATATTAGACAAGGAGACGGAAGCAAAGCCTAAAGATGATGGAGGGAAAAACAAAGAGCCTGGGTGGCCAACACCAGTTTCATGCGGAAGAGATAAATTTCTACTCTGTTTAAGCTACCAAGGGATCTTTGTTAGACCAGCCAAACATTGCTCCTAAATGATACACTGTGTAACAAAGCTACCAAACTACTTTTACCTTTACATTTTATGAGTCTTTTTTCACTGTTATTTTTGCTTGGAGAAGGGTTTGAGCAGAAGTAGAATTAGTTAAGAGAGCACTAATATGTATGCATTGCTTTGTAGAATGTTATACAAAGGATTTTACATTACACTTTAAAGATGAATAATTTGAAAAAGGTCTGTGAAATTACTAGGTTAATTTGTATCATAAAGTTTCCAGAAAAATTAGCCAGACAGTATCAAGATGAAGAATACTATGTTAAGCTGTTGAAAATAGATTTAAAACTTCCAGAAAACACATGGAAATGAAAAACAATTTCAAGTAGATTTAACAACTAACAATTTGAAGTCCTGAAGCAGCCTTTTTGTGAATCAAGGAAACAAAAAATAAACAAGCAAACAAACAAAAAAAGTCATACTTCCTTTTCAAAGAGACAAAGGAATGCATTAAATTTGTAATTCAAATGTACTTTATATTGACTTTATAATAATAAATATACTAAATTCTATTGTGCTTTAATAATATTAAAAACTAATAAAATTCTGTTATTCTAAGAAGATTGGAGGATTCACACCTATGATTATGGATATGTGTTTGTTGCAATTTACCTTTTGGTATTTGAAAATATATCTATTAAATTTTTGCAATAGAGTTCTGCACTTTAACTTTGGCTAAGAGATGTAACACTCTGCTTGTGTGTGGGTATTAGTAGATCAATAATTGTACAGAGCACTTTCTTAAGTTCACAGGTTGAAGGTTTCATGAAAATTAGAAGTGCTTTAGTACGAAATTTGTAAAAATATTGCACATTGAAATGTGTGGACATAATTTCTATATGTCTTCAAGTTTCCCATGTTATTCATTTTATTAATTTCTGTATTTTGGAGAGTAGCACTAGATGCACGAAAGATTTAAAATTCATGTATTGTCTGTAAAACATCCAACTTTCACTCCTAAAGAATTTTCTTTTCTTATGCACCTAGAACTTTACTCAGTGCACATAGTTATATTCTATAAAATAATTGTGAAATACTTGATTTATTTTCTGATGTACATTGGTAGTTTTTAATCTAATGCATATGATATGCATTGGAATATGGTAAGAAAACAGAATTCCTCTATCTAGACTTAGAAAGCAAGGCAAAATTTTTAAATTTTAGAGCTAATTAAAACAATGACCAATACTTACATTAGCTTTATAAATAGGTTTAATAAGTTTAAAGTGATTCTTGGCATTGAATATACTCCAAGGCATGCTCTGTGAATTAAGGGAGAATAGAGCTAGTTCTTTTATCAGCAACTTTCATGCCAAGGAACAATCAACAACACATAGGCATTCATAAAAACCAAGTGATAAGCAGGCCACCAAAGAGAAGATAATCATAGAGATTGGATTCTAGCCAATAAGTCAGCTGGCTTAGTCAGTTGAAACACATTCTCAGTGCATTCTGCACAGCACAGTAGTGACCATGCCTCACTGTGGTCTGGTGTCCATGTCTGAATCAGTCTCTAGCTCTCTCCCTCCCTCCCTACCTCTCCACATACCAACACTCTCATTTATTGACCTTTAGCTGAGCTCCTGTCTCTATGTTAAGTGCTAGAGGTATAAAGCAAATAAAGAGCCCTACCTTCAATGATTTAAAGTCTAATGATGATAAGAAGATAAAAATTATGGTGTATTGTAAAAGACTGTGTGTAACCTTTTCTCATTATCTAAGCTCTATACTTGTATCCCTGCTTAACTCCTGGAACCTCCAGAAAACTTTTAGCAGTATTTAACTCTTATGTTCCTCACCACAATAACTTATATCTATACCTACTATTTATTGAGGTTTTTTTTTTTGCAGGCACCATTCTAAGCACTTTACAGGTATTAATTTGTTAAATATTGTAACAGCCTTACAGTTAGCTACTATTATCATCCCCATTTTTCAGATGAGATAACTGAGGCAAACAAAGATTGTGGAAATTGCTCAGTGTCAGCAGCTAATTAATGGAGGAGCCAGGATTTGAATTTAGGCAGGCTGGCCCACAGCTGTCTCTGTTAACTGCTATGCTTCTTGTATCAAGGACGGAAGCTGTTTCTCATTTGTTGTTTTCTTATGGCACTGACTCCGATTGCCTTAATCTCGATGTTGCCCACCTCAAAGACACATAGAATATAATAGTGAAAATGAAACTTCCGATGTTGGTGAAATAACTGAGTGGTATGTGCATATTTTCCTATATATTATCTTTTGCTACCTACAAAAGCAAAGCCTAAGAATACCAACTATTGCATTAAACATTTGGTATGTAAATTATGATAACCCTAAGCAATATACTTTAATAATTTTCTCCTCTTCATCTATCACTGATGATTGGTTTATATTCTCAGTCCTACAAAAACATAAGAAGCCAAATAGGAAAGAAACTTGGCACCTGTGAGTTTCCTGGCCAGCTTCCACCTGCAGAGACCAACCTTTATCATTTTTGAATGTAGTCTTGGATGCCTGCTTCGCATCCTTGGCCTACTGGCTGCCTCTGATTTAATTGCTTCATATCATTGTTGTCAGTTGTTTCTCCTTTCTTGCATGTTATCTTTTTAAAATTCCTAGTGAGTCTCTAGCATATGGGAATTTGATCCATGGAGGTTTTGCAAGTATATTCGATATCATTGCAACACCATGTCCATTTCTTTTAAAATGGCAAATTAGATTGTTTGAGAAGCTTCCTACTATAAAATGCAGAGAAGTCATGTATTTTTGAGCTTTCAAAATTTAAAATAAATCCTTGGCTACCATATATGGCAAAGGAACGGCAACCATAGTGAGAAGCGCATCTTATATTAATAGATTGCTCTACTGAGAGGAATCCAATAGAAACAATGGTGAGTGATAGATTTTGATAACAATATAGAGATAGGAGGAAGGCCTTTGGACTGCAAAAATGAAAAATTATGGTGGAGACTTAGCCCCTCACACATAATTCCAACATTCTCTAAAGAATAGTCTTCCTATAAAGAGAGAGTACAAGGAAAGTGCAGTCTCACCCTGGCTTTGGGAAGGAATAAAGGGTCTCCTGAAAATTTAAGCCCACAGCTCTATCTTCAGAAGATCTGAAGTTCAAATATAGGCTAAGCTTATGATTAAAAAAAAAAAACCCAAGAAATTAACTTAGAATGGTATCATTTTCTGTTCTACCTAAAGCACTTTAAAATAATTGGCAATAGCAAAATGTTGTTCTCTCCAGATGAATGCAATGATACATGTTTCAAAGAGTCTCACAATTAAAGCTCTGCCAGGCATGAGCTCACAAACCAGAATTACAAAAATACAAAGGGAAATGAACCACCAAAGAACTTGTTACACTAAATAACTGGTGACAGTGCAACTTATCAGTTATATATAAAATGGACAGGCTTAAATTTTTTTAGTTAAGGAAATGTAAGAAGGTATGAAAATCAAAAGCAAGACAAAAATAGGAATTAGAATCTTTTTAGTAAAATAGTTTGCATGCTTTTTATTTAATTTTTTTTAAATTAGAGAAGTTATAAGTTTACAGGAAAATCATGTAAAAATTACGATGTTCTCACATACCTCCTGTTGTTGACACTTTGCATTAGTGAGTTACCTTTGCTACAACTGATGTAAGAATATTAACATTGTACAATTAACTGTAGTTCATAGCTCACATTAGTTGTATTTTTTCCTCTGTACTGCCCTATTATTAACACCCTGTATTAGTTTGGTATATTTGTTATAATTCATGAAAGAACATTTTTACTTGTGCTATTTATAGCCCATAGTTTACAATAGGGTTCAATGTGTTACAGTCCTGTGTTTTCCCTCTTAATTTTTATTCTAATAATATATATATGATTTAAAATTTCCTCTTTTAATCACAGTCACATATTATTGTGAGTGCAATTCACAGCACAAAATTCAGTGCTGTGAATTACACTCACAGTAATGTGCTACCATCACCACCATCTTTTTCCAAAACTTTACAATCAAGCTAAATAGAAATTCTGCATTAGCATTCTCTATACCAAATGCAGGCCCTGGAAACCAATATTCTACATTCTAACTCTATGAGTTTGCTTATTCAAATTATTTCATAGCAGTGAGATGATACAATATTTGTCCTTTTTTGTATGGCTTACTTCAGGCAGCATAATGTCTTCAATGTTTACCCATGTTGTCCCATGCCTCAGGACTTCATTCCTTTTTGTGGTCGAATAACATTCCATTGTGGGTATATACCACATTTTGTTTATCTAGTCATTGGCTGATGGATACTTGGGTTGTTTCCCACTTTTGGCAATTGTGAATAATGCCACTTTGAATATCAATGTGCAAATATCTTCTTGAGTCCTTGCTTTCCAGTCTTTGAGGCATATACTCAGTAGAGGGATTGCTGGGTCATATCATATACTTAACTTTCTGGGGAATGGTCAGAATGTCTTCACAGCAGCTACACTATTTTACATTGCCATGCAATGAATGTTACTGTTTACATCTTCTCCAACACTTGTAATTTTCTGCTGTTGTTGTTTTTAATAGTAGTCATACTACTGGGTATGAAATGGTATCACCTTGTGGTTTGCTTTAGCCTAAAAGCTAGTGACGCTGAGCATCTTTTCATGTGCTTTCTGGTTTTTGTACATCCTTTTTAGAGAAATATCTATTCAAGTCTTTTTTGCCCATTTTTCACTTGGGTTTCTGTCTTTTTATTGTTGAGTTACCTTGCAATTTCTTCTTTGATCCTCTGATTGATATGTTACTTAACTTCCATTTATTTGAGGATTTTCCTGTGCTCTGCCTGTTGTTGATGTCCAGCTTCAATCCACTTATAGTCAGAGAAGAATGCTTTGCATGGTTCGAATCTTTTAAAGCTATTGAAACTTGTTTTGTGCCCCAGCATGTGCTGCATCTTGAATGGTCCATGTGCACTTGAGAAGACTGTGTATCCCCTTCACTCTGTGACCTCTTTTCCTTACAGTCTTCACTTCTGGGGCCCTCCTGTCTTACAGCTGTTCAGTTTAATCCTCCCTCCTTTTTGTCCTATAAGTCTCTTCTGCCTCTGGTTTCTTCCTTGTTAGGGTATCCCACTCCAGGGAGCCAGATGTGGTCAATCCAGTAAAAGTCGATCATTCCAGAAGGGTGTTTTGCATTTAGATGGTCCAGCCAACAGAAACTGAGTTTAATAAATGCACCTCTTGCCAACAGTTCTGTCAGCCTCTGTTTTCATCTCCTCTCTGCTCCCTGGGGGCCCTTTTGTATGCAACATGACTTAACAGCTTGTGTTCCATCCTGGGTCTCTGTGGACCTGGGTCCCTGTCCCTTGATATGCACGGGGTTCTAACTCACTCTTGCAGTGACACTATAGTCTGTGTCAGCAGGGCGAGGAAGCCAGGACCTGACTCTCAAGGTGCGTGGGACCAAGTCAGGCGGAGGGATCTTGGACTGAAATTTCCTACCACTCTAGTAGATTCTTCTTCTTTTTCTTTGGTTCAGCATTTATGGAGTCCCTCTCTAGTCTCTATCGCTCTTCAAATTTCCAGGGAATTGAAATTTGTCCTTTCATTAGCTGAATCCAAGGTAATATTTTCCCATTGTTTGTCTTACATCACCATGTTGAATGGCATCATGCCACATGGGTTTTTAACTAGCCTTTAAAAATATAAAAACTGTTCTTAGCTCATAGCTGTATATAAACATGAATTGGGCCAGATTTGGCCTACTCTCTAGAGTGTGCTTAAACCAGCTCTAGGTCCAAGGCTAAACTGAAGAGGGTGAAAAATTACTGTATTGTATGTATCATGTCATATAATTTATATTAAATTAAGCATAATTTAAATATTATATAGTATAGCACAATTTAACAGAAAACATTTTATAATACATAATATAAAATGCTTCCTTCATCTTTATTTCCTTGCCTCCTTGTAAAATATAATAAAATATTTTAACATTTTTAATGTTTATAATACTGTATATAATAATATACACAGACACATATGCCAGGAAGATTGGAAGAACCACATAGATTTTTGAAAGCTAAAAAAGAAACTAATTGTGATTAGAGGATAAATTGGGGATAAGAACTATGAACTTCAAGGTAGAATTAAAGAAATTGCCTAAAAGCAGCAGACCAAGAAAGACAGAGATTATGAAAGATATTAAAAAGCATGGAGGAAGAACAGAAGGTTATAACATATGTCTAATCATTAGACTTCCAAAGAAGAGACTAGTTAAAATTGGGAGAAACCACTAATTTAAGAGATAATATCTGAAGTTTCTTTTTTTAAAAATTCATAAAAGATATTAACCTCAGGCACCAGAATCATATAAATAAAAAAAGAATTGCATAAACAAAATTCAGAACTAAACACATTATACAAAACTTAAGAACATCAAAGACGGAGAATATTTTATTAATGACTAAAAAGAAAATATAAATTCATTACAAAAGAATAGCATTTAAACTGACAGTGTTTTCCCAGCAGCAACAGAAACAAAAACACATGGAAATAATATCTTCAAATTCCTAAAAGAAAAATAAAACCCTTAACTTATAATTTTATGTCCACCTAAACGATGATGAAATAACTATATTTTAATAAAATAAAAGCAAATATTAGAGATTTTATTACCAACAGATCCAACAAAAACTAAATATGTCTAACATGTTAGACAAGACAAATTTTTGTACAAAGGAAAGGTGTAACATTACAGAAATGGGTAAAACAATGTCATAGAAGATGATAGTTGTGGTGATATAAATTAAAATACTCTTAAGATGAGTGTCTTGTTGTAAAACATCATACAGATTATTAACCTTGACTTTGTTACATACCTCTATGCTAAACACACATGTTAAAAAGTTATTCTAGTTTGCAAAAAAAATAGTAACTGAGTATGGTATCCCAGATAGTAAAATTAGAATGAAGAAAAAACAAGCACCTTAATACATCCAAAAGAAGTGAGGGTAAGATAAAAAATGAAACAGAAACAGCAGGGAAAATAGAAAACAGAAGTAAGAAAGTAAAATAAACTGCACTAATTGCTTCTTGCCCTTTTGGCTAAGATCAAGCATAAAAATAAATTGGACTATATATTTAACCTTAATAAATGTAAATGGGTTAAACTAAGAGAAAAAACATGGAAATTCAGAATATGTATGCTTGATATGCATTTGTAAAAAGCACATAAAAGTAAATATAAGCACTCAAAACGATTAAATACAAAAGATTAGATAAATGTGTATCAGAAATTCTAAACAAAACAAATTTAGGGAGGTGGGGCAAGATGGTGTCTGAATGAATGCACCTCATAACCTTTCCTGCAAAGAAGCGGCTGAGTAGGGTTGGAGTTCGGCTGGACTGGGCTGTTTTGGGTGCTTGCAGGGCAGGAGGTGTCTGGAAATCGATTTAGTGGGACAGTGACAGAGGAGATTCTTGCAAGAGGTAGAATTTTGGGTCTCTTTCACCAAGGTCGGAGTTATGGGCGGGACCCTTCCCCCTGGGGCTGGTGGCCTGGTGGCAGGGATTCCTGAAGGCTTTGCTGTGCTGGGGAGTTCCCAAGCCCTGAGCAGGCTGTTTCGGGGGCTTGCAGGGTGGGAGGTGTCTGGAAGTCAGTTTGGTGAGACAGTGACAGAGGAGATTCTTGTGAGAGGTGGAATTTTGGGTTTCTGACATGGAGGTCAGAGCTTCTGGGTGGAGCCCCTCCCCCCCCCCCCAGGGCTGGTGGCCAGGCCACAGTGATCCCTGGGATCTTTGTTGTGTGGGGTGTTCCCAAACCCTGAGCAGGCTGTTTCGGGGGCTTGCAGGGTAGGAAGTGTCTGGATGTCGATTTGGTGAGACAGTGACAGAAGAGATTCTTGCAAAAGGTGGAACTTTTGGTTTCTGACACGGAGGTCAGAAGTTGTAGGCAGAACTCCTCCCCCTAGGGCTGGCAGCCCATCCACAGTGGTTCCTGAAATCTTTGTTGTGCAGTGGTACTCCCAAGCCCTGAGTGGGCTGTTTTGGGGGCTTGCAGGGCAGGAAGTGTCTGGATGTCGATTTGGTGAGACAGTGACAGAAGAAATTCTTGTGAGAGGTGGAATTTTGGGTTTCTGACATGGAGATCAGAGGTTGCGGGCGGGACCCCTCCTCCTAGGGCTGGCGCCCAGCTGCAGGGATCCCTGAAGGCTTTGTTATGCTGCGGTGCTCCCAGGCCCCTGTTAACTGGATACGTGGTTCCCAGGCCTGTGTCCCCTAAACCCTGGTGGCCCACGCTCCAGAGGCTCAAACACCTTGAGTCTGCAATATCACAGACTTCCCATCCATGAATCCACTGTGCCCTGAGGTCCATCTGAGGTCATTGATTACCCTAGCCCTTGGTGTTTGTGTTTGTGTGGGTTTTTGTTTTTTTTTCTTTTGTCTTGGTTGCTAATATTGCATTGTCTCCTGGTCTTTTCTCCCATTTTATCCCCCAAAGTTCTTTTTCATTTATTTAGCTTTTTTTCTCCTTTTCTTTTTCCTGCTTGTTTACCACCCCCCCTTTTCTTTGCCCACCCCCTTTTCCTCTTTTCTCTCTTTTTCTTCTTATTTTACTTTATTTTCTTTATATAATAGGTGCTGCAGGGAGCGCTTCACACTTGCTGTGTTTCCTCATCCTCCATTTCCTCTTTTCTGTGTGAATTGATTCTGGCCACCTACACTATCCCCTTCCTCCACACCTTTCTATCCTCCATCATCTACTGTTTCTCTTACATTCCACCTCCCTTTCTTTGGCCCCCAAATTGTCTCACTTTTAATTTCTAATACCCTTGTTCTGTTTTCTATCTTTTATCCACTCTTGATATTATTTTCTTTCCTTTCTCTTTCCCTCAGTCATGAAAACACTGGATTTTTAATTCATACTATATTCCTGCCTATATTCAGTTGACTGTCTCATTATAGGTACTCTACTTACTACTATAATTCTACACAACTTACATGAGTCTAATATCCATTCTCCCATATCTCACATTGTTGCTCTCTTAACATTTACTACCAATACTACTTGATACATTTTCTTTTCTTACTCATTTTGCTTTCCCTGGCCCTAATATTTTTCTTCAAAGTGAACTTAGCCAACAACAAGAAAATAGAGTAAGAAGAACAAAGTGACAAAGAGAAGACATAACACTTATGCACGAACAACAACTAATTAATCCCCAAGACTAGACAAAGAGGCTAAGGAACTGATTAAACCTGTCAAGATAAAATGATGACTAGACAGCAACAGAAAACTACAAACCAAACCAATGGTTTGGAAAACATGGCTGAATCCAATGAGCAGACTAAAAACAGGAAGGAGATCAGAATATTGGACAAGTAATTAAAGATCTCAAAACATATATTAGAGACCAACTTAATGAAGTAAAGGGAGAGATTAAAAATATGAAGAAAACACTTGGAGAGATATACTCAAAAAGATAACAGATATGATGGTGATGAACACCACAGTTCAAGAAATCAAAAATACACTCTCAGCAAATAGCAGCAGATTAGAAGAGGCAGAGGAGAGAATTAGTGACGTGGAAGACAATATATCTGAAATCAAACAGATAGTAGAACTGATTGATAAAAAGATAGAAAAAAATCCAGCTAGGACTTAGGACCTGAATGACAATGCAAAATGCACAAACATACATATTATAGGCATCCCAGAAGGAGAAGAGAAGGGAAAGGGGACAGAAGGGGTGTTGGAGGAAATAATGGCTGAAAACTTCTCAAATCTACTGAGAGAGATAGATGTACATGTCCAGGAAGCACAACACACCCCAAACACCATAAATCCCAACAGGTCCACCCCAAGACATATACTTGTCAAATTATCCAATGCCCAAGGCAAAGAGAAAATTCTAAAAGCAACAAGAGAAAAGAAAACCATCACATACAAGGGAGGCTCCATAAGATTAAGTGCTGATTTCTCATCTGAAACCATGGAGGCAAGAATGCAGTGGTATGATATAGCCAAGGTACTAAAAGAAAAAAAATTACAACCAAGAATACTCTACCCAGCTAAATTAGCATTCAAAAATGATGGAGAGTTCAAAATATTCACAGATAAACAGAAATTAAAAGAGAATGCCAACAAGAACCCTGCCCTTCAAGAAATACTAAAGGGAGTTCTGCAGGTAGAAAGAAAAAGCAGGAGAGACAGAGTTGGAGGAGAGAGTAAGAGCAACAAAAAAGACAAAAAGAGAAGGAAACAAACAAACAAAATATGACAAACACAAGTCCAAACAAAATATGGTTAACATAAATAATTCCTTGAAAGTAATAACACTGAACGTCAATGGATTAAACTCACCTGTCAAAATATTCAGACCGAGAGATTGGATAAGGAAATATGACCTATCTATATACTGTCTACAAGAAACACATCTTAGACCCAGCGATTCATGGAGGTTGAAAGTGAATGGCTGGAAAACAATCTTACAAGCAAACAATAACCAAAAAAAAAAAAGGCAGGAGTAACTGTATTAATATCAGACAAAACAGACTTTAAATGCAAAACAATCATGAGAGACAAAGAAGGATACTACATATTAATGAAAGGGATAATCTTTCAAGAAGAACAAACAATCATAAATATTTATGCTCCTAACAAGGGTGCCTCCAAATATGTGAGGCAAACACTGGAAAAACTAAGTGAAAGAATAGATGCCTCTACAATTATAGTGGGAAACTTTAATACACCACTATCAACTTTGGACTGAACGTCTCAAAAGAGAATCAATAAAGAAACAAAAACTTTGAACAGTATAGACATATACAGATCATTACACCCAAATACAGCAGGATATACATTTTTCTCAAGTGCACATGGATCATTCTGCAAGATAGACCATATGCTAGGCCACAAAGAAAGGCTCAATGAATTCAGAAAGATCAAAATCATACAAAATAATGTCTTTGACCACAGTGGAGTGAAACTGGAAATCTGCAAGGGCCAGAGGCCCAGATTTCACACCAAGATATGGAAATTAAACAGCATACTCTTAGAAAAACAGTGGGTCAAAGAGGAAATCTCAAAAGAAATTAATAACTACCTTGAAACTAATGAAAATGATAACACAGCATACCAAAACTTATGGGATAGGCGGCAGACTTGGCCCAGTGGTTAGGGTGTCTGTCTACCACATGGGAGGTCCATGGTTAAAAGCCCAGGCCTCTGTGACCTGTGTGGAGCTGGCCCATGTGCAGTGCTGATGCACATAAGGAGTGCCCTGCCATGCAGAGGTGTCCCCCATGTAGAGGAGTCCCACGCATAAGGAGTGCACCCCATAAGGAGAGGCACCCAGTGCCAAAGAAAGTGCAGCCTGCCTAAGAATGGCACCACACACATGGAGAGCTGACACAACAAGATGATGCAACAAAAAGAAACACAGATTCCCGTGCCACTGACAACAAAAACGGACAAAAGAAGACACAGCAAATAGACACAGAGAACAGACAACTGGGGTGGGGGGTGGGGGAAGGGAAGAGAAATAAATAAATAAATAAATCTTTAAAAAACAAAACAAAAAAGAAAGAGCAAAAATTGAAGAACTAACTGCACATTTGGAGGAATTAGTTAAAAAACAACAAAGTAACCCCACAAGAAGAAGAAAGAAAGAACAAAGATAAGAACAGAACTAAATGAAATAGAAAATAAGAAGGCAGTTGAAAAGATAAACAAAACCAAGAGCTGGTTCTTTGAGATCAATAAAATTGACAAACCCTTAGCTAGACTAACAAAGAAAAAAAGAGAGAACATGCAACTACACAAAATAAGAAATGAGAAAGGAGATATCACCACTGACCCCACAGAAATAAAGACTATCATAAGAGGATACTTTGAAAAACTATATTTCAACAAAAATGATAATTCAGAGGAAATGGACAAATTTCTAGAAACACATAAGCAGCCTATATTGATGAAAGAAGAAATTGATGATCTCTACAAACCAATCACAAGTAAAGAGATAGAATCATTCATTAAAAACCTCCCAACAAAGAAGAGCCCAGGGCCAGACGGCTTCACAGGTGAATTCTACAAAACACTCTGCAAAGAACTAACACCAATTCTGCTGAAACTCTTCCAAAAATTGAAACAGAAGGAACATTACCTAACTCATTCTATGATGCCAACATTACCCTAGTACCAAAGCCAAATAAAGACACCACAAGAAAGGAAAATTACAGACCATTTTCTCTAATGAACCTGGATGCAAAAATCCTCAACAAAATAATTGCTAACCGTATTCAACAATACATTAAATGAATTATACACCATGACCAAGTGGGATTCATTCCGGGTAGGCAAGGATGGTTCAACATAAGAAAATCAATCAATGTAATACACCATATAAACATATTGAAGGAAAAAAATCACATGATTATATCTGTAAATGCAGAAAAAGCATTTGACAAATACAGCACCTTTTCTTGGTAAAAACACTGCAAAAGATCGGAATACAAGGAAATTTACTGAACATGATAAAGAGTATATATGAAAAACCCACAGCCAACATCATTTACAATGGTGAAATCCTAAAATCCTTCCCTCTAAGATCAGGAACAAGACAAGGATGCCCACTCTCACCTCTTCTACTTAACATTGTCTTAGAAGTACTTGCTCGAGCACTGAGGCAAGAACCAGATATAAAAGGAATTCAAATTGGAAAGGAAGAAATCAAAATTTCATTATGGCAGATGACATGATCCTATATATAGAAAACCCTGAGAGGTCTACAACAAAGCTTCTAGAACTCATAAATGAGTTTAGTAAAGTCACAGGTTATAAGATCAATGCGCAAAAATCAGTAGCATTTCTGTACACCAATAATGAGCAAGCTCAGGAGGAAATCAAGAAACAAATACATTTACAATTGTCAATAAAAAATATCAAATACCTAGGAATAAATTTAACTAAAGATGGAAAAACTTATACACAGAGAACTACACAACACTGTTCAAGGAAATCAAATAAGACGTAAATAAATGGAAGAATATTCCCTGTTCATGGATAGGAAGACTAAATATTAAGATGTCTATCCTATCAAAACTCATCTACAAATTCAATGCAACCCCAATAAATATCAACACAGCATTCTTAAAGAACTAGAAAAACTAGCTATGAAATTTATTTGGAAAGGAAAGGGGCCCCGAATAACCAAAGACATATTGAAAAAGAAAAACGAAATTGAAGGAACCACACTACCTGACTTCAAAACATATTACAAAGCTATAGTAGTGAAAACAGCATTCTATTGGCACAAGGAGAGACACACAGACCAATGGAACCGAATTGAGAGTTTTGATATAGATCCTCATATATATAGTCATATAATATTCGATAAAGTCACCAAACCCTCCCAACTGGGAGAGAATGGCCTTTTCAAAAAATGGTGCCTGGAAAACTGGATTACCATATGTAAAAGAATGAAAGAGGATTACCATCTCACACCTTATAAAAAAATCTACTCAAGATGTATCAAAGACCTAAATATAAGAGCCAAGACCATAAAGACTTTGGAAAGCAGTGTAGGGAAACATATACAAGACCTTGTAATAGGAAATGGCTTCATGAACTTCACACCAAAAACGTGAGCAGCAAAAGAACAAATAGATAAATGGGACTTCCTCAAAATTAAAGCCTTCTGCACTTAAAAGGAGTTTGCCAAGAAAGTGAAAAAAGAGCCTACACAATGGGAGAAAATATTTGGTAACCATATATCTGATAGGAGACTTATAACTTGCATATATAAAGAACTCCTATATCTTGAAAATAAGAAGACAACCCATTTAAAAAATGGGAAGAAGATTTAAACAGGCACTTCTCCAAAGAAGAAATACAAATGGCTAAAAAGCACATGAAAAAATGCTCAAAATCTCTAGCTATCAGGGAAATGCAAATCAAAACTACAACGAGATACCATCTTACTCCCATAAGATTGAAAGCTATGAAAAAAACAGAAGACTACAAATGCTGGAGAGGATGTGGAGGAATGGGAACACTCATCCACTGCTGGTGGGAATGCAGAAGGATCCAGCCATTCTGGAGGACAGTTTGGTGGTTTCTCAAAAAACTAACCATAGATTTGCCATAAGACCCAGCAATTCCACTGCTGGGTGTATACCCAGTAGAACTGAAAACAAGGACACAAACCAATATATGTACACCAATGTTCATAGCAGCATTGTTCACTATTGCCAAAAGTTGGAATCAACCCAAATGCCCATCAACAGATGAATGGATAAATAAAATGTGGTATATACATACAATGGAATACTACTTAGCTTTAAGAATGAATACACTACAAACACATGTGATAACTTGGATGAATCTTGAGAACCTTATGTTGAGTGAAGCAACCCAGGCATTGAAGGACAAATACTACATGACCTCAGTGATATGAAATAAGTAAACCAAGCTGCCTCAGAAAACTAGAGACTGGATGATAGGCTTAAAGGAAATTGGGGGGTAGAGGAAGGATGTAAGCTGACACCTACATGGGTGAAATCTATGATAAGCTGGAGGTAAGTATTTGTTCAAGGAAGGGATAATATGGGGGCATAGGGTTACCTTTGGGTGGGGCTTTGCAGGCTTGAGGGGGGCTAGGGATGGGAGGATGGGTAATATTGCCAAAGAAATTGGGGGGAAGGGGAGGCAACATATGAACATAGGAGATTGTCAGGTATTTGGTTTAGAGTATAATGCTGAGAACACTTTTTCAAAAATATAATAAGGAAGGTTACCTGTTTAAGATGCTTAAAGGGGATAATCTGACGCAGGACAGACTCCTAGGGAATATGTGAATGCTCATTTTGCCATAGTGGGTTATATCATTGGATAGAGACCCATATAATGAGAGTGAAGGTATACCCACATCCTGGGGAGGACTGATGCCCTCAGATACAGGGAATTGTATCTCTCAAGAGAAATGGTGGCTCCCAGTGCATTAAGGCAGTTGAGCATGTCAAGCCCTCAACTCTGTTGCAAGTATCTCTGAACATGGCCCTTCAATCAATGAAAATTTACTGTCACTGTGGGCCCTAAGGGGAGGGGGAAAGAGGTATTGAATAGATGGAACCAATGTAAATGTGTGGGCAATAGAAGTGTTCCACAAGAGTACAACAATGGCAGGGGAGGAATACTGGTGTGGGATGTTATTGACAGGGGACACGTGGTTGTCTGTGAGTTCTACAGGGCATATATCCAGGGTACATAAAAATGTTTGGATATTTTCATAGTGGATACAATTGAAAATAACAACTGAGGGAGTGCTGAGTTCCTAGCCAGGTGAGTTCTATCACAGTCCCTAAAGGAACAGCAACAATCCCCCAAGTGCAATGGCAAAGACCAAAAAAGAATAAAGGTCCAACAATGAGCCCTTGATACTAATGATTATGCTTGTGAGCCTGTGCACCTGAAATAAGAACATGGCTTAAAGCTGTAGGGTGCCTAATGTTACCTCCTGAGAGCCTCCATGTTGCTCAAATGTGGCCAGTCTTGAAGTCAAACTCAGCATGTAAATGCATTGCCTTCCCCCCAGCATGGGACGTGACTCCCGGGGATGAGTCTCCCTGGCACAGAGGGATTACTACCAAGTACCAACTGATGATGTAACTAGAAAATGACCTTGAATAAAAGGGTCAACTTGAACCAGCAGAATATCTCAATCTACATATAATACCAGGAGTTAAAAATGCTTTTTGACCTGAATCAAAGGGGGAAATGGAAAGGACAAATGAGTTCATATGGCTATGAGTCCCCAAAAAAAGAGTCAGGAGGTTATCAGAGGGGTTGCCCTTATGCACACCTCAGCAGAGTCCCAGAGACAGATAAATTAGATACAACCCCGGTTATTGGTTCTTCTGAGGGCTACAGAGACCCACAAGTTCTATGGTCATGCCAGATGGAGTTCAGTGCCATGTCAGTTGGCCCTACTTTGGAGTTTGTGTTTCTGTGTGATGGAGCTGGACTCAGACGTGATCTTTGTTCACAAGCCTCTCCTGTTACTTTTACCGGAAATGTAGTTGATACTGGGGTTTAATATATACCCAGGGGACCTGAATCTCTGGACTGACCATGTGATAGCCAGGCCCTGAGCCTCAACAGAGTTCAGCTCCTACACCCTGGTTTATTGGACTTACCCCACTCAGCTAAAATGGAGTTGAAGGTCAACCAACACACCAGGAAGCCAAGAGTGCCTATAGCTGAAAGCAGGAGGATTGTATCCAGCATCCATGAGGAATCTAAGGCCCCTCTTGATATAGATGTGGAGTGGACACAACCATTCCAAGTCCACAGGATGGAGGAATAGAGTATGGATTAGAGTGGACTTACTGATATTTTATTCATGAACTACTGTGATTAGCAATCAAAGAAAATGTGGCTTTGGTGTGGAGAAAGTGGCCATGGTGACTGCTGGGGGTAGAGAATGGGAGGAAGAAATGAGATGTGGGGGTGTTTTTGGGACTTGGAGTTGTCCTGGGTGGTGCTGCAGGGACAGTTACCAGACATTGTATGTCCTCCCATGGCCCACTGGGTGAAATGTGGGAGAGCGTGGGCTATGATGTGGATCATTGACCATGAGGTGCAGCGGTACTCAGAGATGTATTCACCGAATGCAATGAATGTCTCATGATGATGGAGGAGATCGTTGTTATGGGGGGAGGAGTGGGATGAGAGGGGTGGGGGATATATGGGGACCTCATATTTTTTGAATGTAATATTAAAAAAATAAAGACAAAAAAAATTCACCAAATCAAAAAAAAAACAAACAAAAGTATGGCAGAGGAAGCATAGAGAGATAGATTGAGAGGTGATGAGGTTTTTGTTTATTATTATTATTGAAATATGAAATGCTGCAATAATTATAGAAGTGATGAATGCAAAACCATGTGATTATACCAGATACCACTGATTGTACACTTTGGATGGATTAATGCTTTATTAATATGTATTAATTAAATTGATTTGTTAAAATTCTAAAACAAAAACAAAAACAAAACAAATTTAGTGTCACTGAATTAACATCTGAGAATATTGGCTGAATACAACTGACATTTTAGGGATATAGAGACTCGATTTATAATAAACATTACACAACCTCCTCCTTGGGATAGGGCTGGAAGAAGGAACAGGTGAACTCTGCAGATTTGCAGGTCTGCTGTTAACACTACAATGGTGGGAAAGTTCTTTTGGCAAATATGGCAGGGGAGAGTTACTGGCATAGAGCATCAGGTGTGGGGAGATATGCAAGATAGGGTTCACCTGGGACCTGTCTCTATGGAATATTTAGGTGTTCAACTTTTCATATTATGTTATCTAAGTGGGTGGAAACTCACACAATCAACCAGAAAATATTAAACTCCCATCCTGAGGAGTCCTGCTATGTTCTTAATTAGAGGGACAAGAATCTCTTGAGGACATAGGCAGTGCCTAATAAAATAAAATAGACCAATATATCAAGCCCTCAATATTATTGCAGGTAACTATGAACCTTTCTCTTCAAAAATTGAAACTTAGTGGTTAACATAGGTCTGAGGGGAGGGGAAGAGAAGAATAGAACAGATGGAACATAGAACATTTTTAGGGAATTAGAATTGTTCTGCATGTTCTTAAAAAAAAATGGATACAAGCCATTTTAAACTTCATCAAAACTTATAAAAGTGTACAGTGCAAAATGTAAACCATAATGTAAACCATTGACCAAGGTTAGTAGCAATGCTTAAATATTTGTACATCAGTTGTAACAAATGTACCATCCACATGTAAAGTGTTATTAATAAGGGAGAGTGGAAAAGGGAGAAGGCATTGGGTATATGCATGACTTTTCTGTCTTTAAAGCTTCTTTGAAGATAAAGTGAAAAAAATAAGACACTAGAGGAATACACAGAATAATTGGTCACTGTACATATAAGATAACAAATCTTACAGTGATGAAAGATACTATGTCGAAAAAATACTTTATTTCAATTTTTTTGTATTTTATTTATTATTTTTAAAATTATTTCATTTTATTATTAATTTTATATAGTTATTTTGTTGGCTTTGTTTTTGGAAGAAGTTCATTGATATAGAGACAGTGGCCACCAAAGATTCTGAGGGGAGGGAGAGGGAAGAATAAGTGTAGCAAAGGGGCATTTTTAGAACATTGGAATTGTCCTGCATGACATTGAAATGAGGATACAGGCCATTAAAATTTTGTCATAACCTATAAAATTGTGTGGTGCAGAGTGTAAACTATAATGTAAACTGAAGTCCATAGCTAGTAGCAATGCTTCAGTATGTGTTCATCAATTGTAATAAAAATACCACACTAATAAAGTATGTGGTTTATGTGGAAAAATATAGGAGGGGAGGGTGTGGGGCATATGGGACTCCCCTATGTTTTTTATGTAATATTTATATAATCTACATAATCACATTTATGTAATCTAAAAAATTAAATATAAAAAATATATAATTAAATATAAAATATAAAATTAAATATAACTAAATGTTATACAGTCTCCTCTTGCAGGAATATAACACTATAGCTGCAAATTTTTTAAAAAGCAAAAAATAAAGATAAATTTATGATGATGGAGGAATATTTTATATGCTTCTCACAGTAATTAATAGATCACGTCAGACATATGTGTGCATATAAGCATGATAATTAGCAAGCTGCATCTAATAAATTCATTATTAATTTCTGCATCCTTGTAGAAAATACATATTATTTTCAGGGACATCATAAACCAATGATGCAAAAACAATGAAAAACATATATTTTGAACTTTATCAACACACTTCCACATAATTAATGAGTCAATGAAAAAATTAAAATGGAACTTAAAAATACTTAGAATTGAATATTTCCAAAATATTACCTTTGAACATGTAATGGTTACTATTAGAGTAGTACTTAGAAAAAATGTTGTTTTGTATCATATCACATCAAATCATATTATTATATTACCATATATTATTTTAGAAAATAAAAAGGAATGTATATTAATGAAATAATTGTCTAAATTTTCAACCTGGCAAAAAAAAAAAAAAAAAAAAAAACAGAATAAACCCAAAGAAGGAAGAAAATAATAAAAATTAGAGCAAAATGCAAACATACATTGGAAAGAATCAACAAACCCAAAAGATGGCACTTTATAAAGACTAAGGAAATGAACACACCTATCTTCAAGAAAAAAGAAAGGTGACACCGATATAAAGTATTATGAAATAAAAAGGTGATATGAACACAAAGAGTGGAAATTTTCAAAAGACAAAGACAATACAATGAAGAACTTGGTGAAAATAAATTTGATTACTTAGATGAAATGACACACCTCTTGAAAATATAACACGCTAAGTCTGTCTCAAGAAGATTTAGAAAACTAGAAGAGTTTCATAATCAGTTATTAAGTTAATTGTTAAGGTGTGTACACACAAATTTACTACCTCCTTGACCAGATGGTTTTAGAATTATTTTCTCCCATACTCTCAAAGAACATTGAACTCTAATCTAATATAAACTTTTAAAATTAAAGAATAAGCATTCAATAACTTATTTTACAAAAGTTTAATAACTTTTATATCACACCTAGGTAAGGGCAGTATAAGAAAATTACATTAGAGATCATCTCTTTATTAATGAATATAAGTCCAAACATTGAAAAATAAGAGTGAGCTGTACCCAGCAATTAAAACATAAATATATAAATTCATCTAGACAATTTGAGTTTAACACAAGAATTTGAAGATATAAGTACATTAGAAAAACAAATTTGGTAATTTATTACATTAAGAAATAAAAGAAGAAAGCCAACTTCCCTTTCAAAAGATGTGAAAAAAAATCTGTTAATAAAATTCAAACCCCTTCATTGTATAAAATATTTAATGAATTACAAGTAGAAGAAGAGAAGAGAGTATCCTTAACTTGAAAAAGAATATGTAACAAACTTCAAGACAAGGAGTTCATGGCCACCATGGCTAACCCACAAAACATTGATGGTTTTTATTGAGCAGCTGGACAATTATTCAGTATCACTGACAAGTAAGAAATTAAAAGGAAAAATTCTCTTCATTTGCAGATTATGTAATTACCTACCCAGAAACCCCAAGAAAATCTTCACATAGATCAATCCCAAGAAAATCTTCATGCAAATCATAAGAGTTTAGCAAATTCACCTTTCAATCCTTTTTTTTTTTCTGTTGCCTTTCACTATCAAACTTCTTGAAAGAACTATTGGCATACAATCCTTCTATTCCTAATCTTCCATTCACTCAACAATATAGTTCAGTATGAATTTCCCCACTCTCTTGTTATCAAATTATTAATCCTTGTAGTACTTGACTTTTCTGTAGCATTTAACACAGTTGGATACTTCATTGTTGAAACACTTTCTTATTTGGTCTCACGTGACAACATTCTCTTGAAAAATGCATTTCCTCCTAAATGCTTGGCATCACTTGTTCCTCTACCTGACATCTTCCTGGAGGAGCAACTTCTTCTCTTTTCCCTCTTATGCTCCCACCCTACATGAGGTCAATCTCAAAGACTTAAACAGTGTGTCTATGTCATGAATCCAAATGCCATGATTTTAGCAAGGTTTATGAATAAAAGTAATATCCACAAATTATTTTATTTCTGTAGTTCAATAACTGTTAAATGCAATTTAAAAATGATTATGTTAACAAATAACAAACACATCTAACAAAAGATATAAAAGACCTTCATGCAGAAAATTTTGATAGTTTACTAAGACATATTAAAGACCTAAATAAATGGAGAAATATACCATGTTCATGAATAATAAAACTCAATTGCACAAAAATATCAGTTGTTCTTAAATTAATTCATAAATTTGATGTAATTTCAATTAAAATACCAACCAAGTATTTGGTCAAAATTGTGAACTTTTCCTATGAAAGAGTGAGAAGCCCATTATAGCTAAAGAAGGTAAAGAGGTATGCCCTATCAGATATTAAGACTTACTATAAATACAGAGGGTTAAGATGGTACAGTGAATAGAAATATAGAACACTGGAACAGAATAGAGAGCTTAGAAACAAAACCTCACATATATGCAAGAGATTATTTATGACAACCTTCCATTATAGATGGTGGAAATGGATGGTCTATTCAACAAATATCGTTAAGCCATATGTTATTGAGAAAGCATCAATCTTTTATATACAACATAACTACATCATTATAGCATTACATTATTTGATATTAAAATAGAATATATTTATGTAATATATAATAGTAAAAATACCCAATGAAAATGAAATATATAAACATGGACAAATTTCAAAGCAAAAAATAAAATACCAGTAGGTCACATATATTATGATTTATTTTTATGAATTGTAATATGCAAAACAATGCAAATATTTATGTTTTAAATATGCTTATGTATGTATTAATAATAAAAATATACAGCTAAGTAGGAGAATGATTGATATAGACAATAAAGAAAGTGTTACCCTTGGGATCAAACTGGAAGGGTATAAATGAAATTTCAACTCTTTAGATAATATTTAATATTGAATTTTATAAATAGGGCATTAGGAACATGGGGTTCATCTTATTCTTTATTAATCATTATTGATCTCAAATACCTTAAGATCTTCAAAATATTTTTTAAAGAGGGAGAAGAAACAAATACACAGTACTGAACCTGAGTATGAAAACAAATATATTAATATAAAATCATCAATTTAAAAAAATCAAAGAATGAGAGGGTGTGGTGGAAATTATGTGAAGTCTGAAGTCAGGAAATCTAGGCTCTATATTCAGCTGTTTCTAAGATGCTTTGTGATTAGTGAAAAGTTATTTCTTCTCTGGGGTTTATTAATTTTTCAAAAGTTTATGTTTTGGGAAGCAGAGGGTCCATGGATAACATTTACTATTCAGGATTATCTTTAAATATTCTTCCAGCCATAATAATTTGTGTTCCTAAACATTTTTATGTACTAATCATGCTCCTATCATTTTGCTATATATGCCATAATGGATACAATAAAAACCCAACATCAATGGGATTCTACAGTCTGCTGAGGAAGAAAGCATTCCATCTTTGTTCACATACCATATGCTCTCATCTCTTATTATCTCATGTATTTAGACACATTATAAATATAAAATTTATATACTAAATTTAAATAAGACAACTGGTATCTGGAAATCTGAAAACTACCATTAAAGCCATGAAAAAATGGATGGAGGTGAAATGTTTTTTTTCTGATCAGAAGATTGTCTTGTAAGAATTATTTCTTCTCACCTTTGTAATGTCATCGTCCTCTTTATTTATATTTTCCCACTTGCACTTTCATCCCTCAGAAACCATCAGGAATTGAACCTATCTAACTGCATTAACACATGCACCAGCACCCCTGAGGCTGAGTGTGCTATGGAGAGAGAATTGTCCCCTCTCAATTGTTCTCTCAAAACCGATTTCCACCTGTTGGACAGCAAGTGCCTGGGGCGTGTTATTGAACTAAAGGACTTAAATCAGAAATGTACAGATTCTAAGTGAATGTTGAATCCCATTTCAGTGTGGGAGTGTTTTCCACCCACTGATAACTGAAATCAGATGGCATTCCCAGAGCTGTGGAACACTCAGTTAAAGCACATTTTTTCTCCTAAGAGGCTACTGAAATGAGAAAAAAATTCTAAGAAAGAAAAGTAAAATCCACAAATCAACACTGTCACACCTCAGAGTCTTTCTAATTAAGAAATACTTCTTGGGAGTTACCCTTACATGGAAACCACTAGACGATAAAATCACAGGGAAAAGCAATGAAATGTGAGGTGAAGTATTTGAATAAGCTACACATTTTCCCTTAAGAAGAGAGCGTGTTCTCTGCCACAGGTGTTTCAGTAATTGGAGTACATTAGGAATACATCTTGTTTGAACAGCCTTGCATGCACATTTCCACCTGTGTGAGGTGGTGGTCTAATCTCGACACTTCAGTCTGAGTTTCCAACCTAACTAAGCCCGTGTTGTTTAATAAGGCTCAGCCTGCTAACCAAGTCCTCTAACTCAGGTCCTCTCCTTGCTCTGCAATTGATTAGTTGTGTGAAGGAGGCAAACTGCTTGCCCTTAGCATGTGTACATTTCCTCATGTCAAACAGCTCAATATTATTGAAGAGTTTTACAGGCACTTCATGGGAAGTACAATTTTAATTCCTGCCCAGCTGGATGGAAATTTAAAATGTTCATGTAGATTCTTGATTCTAGAAAAGATGGGTGGCAAAAGAGAAGTGAATTATAGGAGCATAAAGGAGTGTGATTATCATGCTTGTTTTAGTCAGGGTGGTTCAGAGAAACAGATCCAAAAGGTATATATGTGTATATCCATAAAACCATATATGAGTTTTATTAGATTTATCATAAAGAGCTGGCACTCATAACTGCAACCATGGGGACTAGCAAATCTGAACTCCTTAGGGCAAACTGGAAACTCTGATACAGGTGATGCTGCAGTACTCAGTCCAAATTCCCCATGGGAAATGGGCAGGCTGTTTGTGCTGGCAGGATCCAATGTTGAAGTTGAGGCAAAAAATTTTCTTCTAACCTCTGAAATTTAAGTTTTAGCTTTTCAGAACTCCAACGTATTGGATAAGGAGACTCCCCACATTGTTGAGGCAGTCTTCTTCAGTGATTGTGGAAGCAGTAAGCTGAATGCTAATCCCCTCTCTGAAACTCCTTCAGAGTAACTGTGTTTGACCGAAAAACTGGACACCATAATATAACCAAGCTGGCTTAAAATTAACCATTACAATGCTGTTATAACAGTTGAATCCTAAAAGAACCTTCAACTCTAGTTATTCTGCTAGAAGTCAAGTACCATTTAGAAATTCAGGAAACTCAGGGCTTAGATGTCGCACTACCACATTTTGTGTTTACAAAATATGATTTTTCTGCTTTATTAAATGATTTCAAAGTGGATTACATAAAAAACAGATTACATTACACTATTAAAAACATAAGCTCAAATTCACATAAAAGGAAGAAAAGAAGTACACCACAAATACAGTTTTGTAAAAAACATTACATTTAAATTTGAGTTTCTTGGCAACTAAGCCAAATGTCAGCTAAATGTGGCTCTATGGCTTTCACTGCCAAACAAAGGGAAGAATAACTTTTTGCAAGCAAAACAATATATTATCATGTAGTTTGTTATATTATTGTCTGAATCCTTATGCAGGAGCATTAAAAAGAGTTTTCTCTAAAATTTTCCTGATTTACAATGTAATTTAAATCTACAGTTTGAGACAGATTGCAAAACTGGCCTCAAAATGCCACTCATCCTAAATCTACACCCTTTGCTATGTGTCTTAGTTTCTAGGCTACTAAGACAAATACTGCACAATGTGTTGACTTGAAAAAGAAGAATTTGTTGGTTCATGGTTTCAGAGGTTAGAAGACTTGCTTCTTTTCTGGGTATGTAGCATTTGGGCTGGCCAGCATTCCTTGGGTTCCTTGGCTTTCCCATCTCATGGTACTGTCCTCTCTTTTCTCTTCTGTGTTCCACTGACTTTCAGTTTCCTGCTCTACCAGTGACTTCCCTTCTTTATTTTCTCCAGTAAGGTGTTGGCCATTCCTTAACTAAAATTAACATCTTCAAAAGGTCCTACTTACAATAAGCTCACAACCACTGGAATGGATTAAGATTAAGAACATGATGTTTTCCTGGATACGTAATTCAATTCACCAAATCTAAAAAGTTTGAAGTGTGCTTCTATTTTAACTCTGGCTCAGCCATGAAGTTTGCTTTTGTCACTTGATGTTTAGCAAATACCCTGCATACAGAGGATTGAAAAATGCTTGCAAAATTGGGCTTGTTCCCTCTTGAGTCTCTGCTTGTCCATGAAAACATGTCCTGGATGCCTGCTGGAAGATGCCCAACTCTTCTCAGCCAGGCTCTCCAAGATGAGCCAACAGCCAACCAAATCCTGAACACATGTCTGAGCATAACTAAGATCAGTCAAGCCAACCAGCCAATCACTCCAGATGTCTATGCTATAAATGTTTACTTTTGTATGCCACAAAATTTTGTGTTGCCTTGTTTTGCAGCAAGAACTAAACAGTACACATATGTACATATAACAGATATTCTTTCCTGTAATCATAGACACAGGACTTAACTGAGAAATTTACAGAAGGAGCTTACACATTGGAACTTTAAGTGCTAATGCTGCCCTTTATAATCAAAATGAGCTTTGTGACCAAAATAAGGTTGTCCTTTGAGTTATTTTTCCAGTGTCTTATAATGGCTCCTGATGTTGGATGCAGGCAGACCATGGCAGCTAGGGCCACAGAACAAAACCTTAGACAAGTCTGACTTCAATGGGCAATTTTATTTCTCTCCTTCTTTGTAGTATTACCTCTGAGGGCTGACTGATCCTGCTTTTCTATTACAGACTGAGGTTTGCTTTAAGGTCTTAAGGATGGATCTAAGATTGCCTCTCAGGTAAGTTAAATTCAGATGAGATCTACTAAAAAGACACAGAAACCATGCACATATTCATCTACCATGCTTTCACCCACATGGGAATGATGTGGAGGGATTTGGGCAGAGGCAAGTATTTCAATACAGTGTCTCCTATTATTCAGGTCACTCTACTGTTTAATAGATTCTTGTTGACCAGAATGAATGATCACCAATTAGAGAAAATAAAATAGGAATTCTGTATTTGGGAGATAGGTTGAAATAGATCAGTGCTCTTACCCATTTACCTCATTTTGGCTGAAAATCTCTAGAACAGATGACCCCCCATGGCCCACTTGACCTTCAGAATGGGATTTTATGGTTCTGTGGCCTGAGACACCTCCCCTTATGGTTGGTTAATGGAGTAGGTTCCATGTAAAGAAAGAAGTTATGGTACTAGAAAGTTTCCTCTCTCCAAAAAATTTTAAAGATTCTTTAGTAAATCATTTAAACTTTTGAATCTCAGGTTTTATCCATGAAAAGGTAGACCTAAAAACAAAATGGTTTGTAAGTTTCTTCTTAATATTTAGTGTTATAAAATCAGCATGTATAGTAATATGTGAAAATTGATGACTAGGTTTGTATGTTTTGGGAATGGGAAAAGGAAGAAAAAGACAAACATTTACAAAATCTTAACTCAGTGGACTTAAACTGCTTCCATTTTCACTGATGATGCACACTTGATTGGTTGATTTTAAAGCATGCTAAAAATGAAAATGAATTAATTTTTGAGGGAAAAAACAAATGATTCTCTCTTAAGTATAACTTTTCTAAGACCCAAATGTTTTTTATCTCATTTTGAATTCAGAATTTAGATATTTAAATTAAAATATTTATTCAAGATATTTAAGCCCACTACTTCTTATTGTAATAGTTTTGAAATATACAAAAAAGTAAATGTGTCACACCGCAATAGCCTTCATTTCCCTAAGTATATATTATTAAGGTATGTGATGTTCTTTAAAGCAGTCACCAGAGATTGGGGAAAACGTGAGATGACAATTTTATTAAGATAGGAAATTCCTACTAGCTTAGTAACTTTTAAGATGGAAAGAGGATGTGGAGTTTTAAAAGGCCAGAAATTAATACATAATAATAAATGTTATGCTTTAATAAATAATACTAAGCTATTTTATTGACCATCCAAGGCCTTTACAGAAATAATTGTTGAATATGGACAAAAATGGGAATACAGATTTCAGATTTTTTCTAAAGCCAGAATATGGTAGAAAAAGAAATAGGAAGTTAGTGATAAGCTATTACTGAAAACACACAGTGAATTTGAAAGAAAGTAGTTTGAAAGATTAATAAAAATTAATGTGATCTTTTAATATTATTGCTAGATGTAGCTAAAAGAGGCTGTGGCATTTTGAAATTCTTTCATGAATTACCAAAAAAAAAAAGATTACATTTTTGAACTAATCCATTCCTGTGGGTGTGAGATCTTTTAGTTAGACTAAGTTAGTGAGGCATGATTCAGGTTGAATCTCCACACCTTTTCTAGGTCTGTTATAAATGGAGACACAGAGAGAGACACAGGAAAATGAACCATCATATTATATTGATCCTACCATGTGAGAGAGGACTGCAGGAAAACAGAAGCCCCGAAAGACTCAATGAATGGAGGCCCAGGAGTAGATGAGCCGTATGTCTGATAGCTCACAGCTGAACTCGGGAAGAAAGCAGAGCAGGCCAGCAGGATGGAGAAGCCCTGGAAAGGGACAAGCCCTCTGCCTGGCTGCCCACAGCTGAGCGCTGGAAAATGGTAGATTCTGGAGGGGAAGGCAGAAATCGGCCTTGCCACATGGCAGGATGTTAGTATCAACAACATCTGACGTCGGTGAGAAAGCATCTCTTACTAGGACTTGATGTGAACATGTCACGGCCTCAGGACTGTAGTATTTTACTCCAGATAAAATTCCCATTATAAAAGCCAACTCCTTTCTGGTACTTTGCAATGGCAGCCCTTTGCCAAACTAAGACATAAGTAGGGATTCTAAATTTCATAAATCTTCTCTCCAGATCTTCCCCAAACTATTTATAAGTAGAGTTTTCCTACATTTAACTGCATGCATGTGTGCTTTTATGACATAAATGTGTTGTTAGGAACTCAGAATCTTATTCCCTTTCAGTCTTTCTAATTGTCTTCAAGCTTCTGGTTTCACTTTGAGTTTTAAATTTAGATGACCACAAGACTGGACTGGTATGTGATGAGTTTAGAAGAGCTTGCACTCACTTTTTGTAAAGTCCTATTCTGAAAACAAGTACTCAGGGTCTATTTTAATCTAGACATTCTGCTACATGACAGAGAAGTCATGAATACTTCAGCAATAATATCCCCGCACTCAAGAGCATGTAAGTCATTGGTTCACTCATCTACCCATTCAGCCATTCTTTCCTCCCTCTACTTTGCCTTTACCAAAGATTTACTATGTTGGGAGATGCAGATGCAACCGTCATATTCTGTAATCTCATTTTGTGGGGAGGATACTCAATGCCCATTCTTCTATTCTCCCTTATTTACTGAACCTTGGCCTTTTTCAGTTAGAAATACTTATCTTGCAAGACTCCCTGCAGCTGTTGGTGATCCTGAGATTCCATTCTACCCAATGAGGTACAAGTGGAAGTCAACAGGATAGAAGTTCTGGAAAAATATTTATATTTTCCTGACAAAAAGACAAAATCAGCAGACTCACACCGTTTTGCTATTGCCATTTCTTCTTCCTGCCTGAATGCTGCCATGACTCCTGGAGGTAGAGTAGCTAGATTGTGAGCATGAGGACAAAAACTGCATGCTAAAGATGGGAGATGAGGAAGCAAGAAAGAGCCTAGGATCTTGAAAATTCCCCCAAGTACTTCTGAGCACTTGGCTGACTATGTCTGAACTTCTTGTGATGTTAACAACATCACTGCATTACATTCTTTCATGTACTCAATTTTTCTCAGGACATTCCTTCAGATTCCTTGTCTGTCTTTCTCCATTTCTTTTGGTTTATGTGACTCTTTTGTTCTAAATAATTAAGTGCAATAAAGGGGCAATGTTTGATTAGTACAATGAGAAGGAAAGACAGCACCGAAGGGAGGAAACTATAATATAGAGCCGAAGACCAGTTTGCAAGGCTGAGAGGAAAAATTTAATCCTAAAGTTCTCAAAGTCAGTTTTGTTAGTAAATTGAGCACACCATACGCTGGTTTGGAAAGAATAAATATATTGTTTGGAAAGAATGATGAGATATGATTCCCAAAATTAGGTCAAATTTGTATTTTCCTTATGATTAAGAAGCAAGCCCGCTTTGCCGCCAGTAGTATCAAAAGAAGAGAGTGAATTTCCTCTTGGTATGTTTTGTTTGTTTGTTCTTGGTATAAACTTGTCCTGATTGCAGTGAAAAGAGAAATAAAAACATAAAGCAAGTATACCCACATATGAAACACTAAGAAATGATGTGATATTTTCAAATACGCTGTTTGTTTTATCTTCCAAATGACTGTGTCGTATTTCCCTTGAGTAATTAAATAATTACACATTGAGAAATCTGCCTTTACTTTGTTTATTAGATATTATAATCTTAAGAGAGTGTTATTACCCCTATCTTTTAGAAGATGATATGTATTTTGGTAAAACTGATATTTTGGGCTTATAGGGCCTTTGGCTCAAATTCCACTGGGGAATGCTTGCCTATCTGCCTTGAAGCTCTCCTGAGTACCTTCATATGTTGTTGGTTAACATGCTCTAATTTTCTTCTTAACCAAGTGATCTTATTGGTGACCCAAA
The DNA here is from genome assembly GCF_030445035.2 of Dasypus novemcinctus. NCBI lineage: Eukaryota > Metazoa > Chordata > Mammalia > Cingulata > Dasypodidae > Dasypus > Dasypus novemcinctus. The sequence continues at coordinate 41,472,621 of NC_080694.1, forward strand.
GACCTTTCTTTGTTTTCCTAGTAACATAAGGGGAAGGTGAGTGAAAATGGTATGTGAGACAGGGAATAAGCTGCAGGCCTTGTGCATTTTTCATATAATAGAACCCTATCTAGAATATCTTTTCCTCATGGTCTTCAGAAACTGAAACCTTTAACTTTTAAGGTCTGGAAGGAATATTTTTAATTATGGTTATTTTTTGACTCAGTGACTTTTAAATTTACTTCATTTTTTTGCCCTAGGAATAAATATTCTACAGTCTCAATTGTGTATTGATAGTTTAAGGAAGGATTGTTTAATTGATCCTAGAATGGCCCTTCATCCAGATTTCTCATTACGTGAAGTAAATTTTCCTCATTCTTTATAAAAAGAAGCTTTGCATTCAAAGAAATTTACGAATCTAATTATTTCTTTGTATATATTTACCTGCTAGCAATAAAATGTAAAATAAATTATAAAAAGTTTGTTTAAAAAAATGAGTCCAAGTATTTATGGTAGTTTTCCCTTAAATGATTCAAATACTTTTTGTGGGTTGTATGTATGTGTGTGTGGAAACAATTATCATGTTAACACATGATTCATAGCATATATATTTGCAAATAGCCTCAATACTAACATATAAATTTTTCCCCAGGAGGATTAGCATTTTAAACCAAGTGTTTAAAATATATAAAAGAAGTAACAGGGAAAACATATGTTCATGCACCTTGCTTTGCACAACAATTCATTAAGGAATAAGAAATATAACCAAATAAGGTCAGTATGGCTGGTGTTAAATAACATTTGAGGTAGAACAGCCACTAATAGGAGAAAAATACTTGAAAATTTAAAGTGGCAGGTTTAATGCTTCAAGATAGATATGGAGTGGGAAAAACACCTGTTGCTATGTTTCCAATTAATATAACTTTACAGTAGATCTTTATGAATACAGACATAACACCTTTATATTTCCTTATGTGTCCTTACTACCATAAAACAAAAGATAGTTAAAGCTAACTTTGATTTATTAGCTTTTCTATAATGCTTTTCTTTCTTTTTATTTATCCATAATGAAATAAATAAGTAGTTAATTTTAAAATTTCCTAAGAGCAAAAAGAAAGAAAAGCTCCTGGAAATACATTTAATAGAATGTTAAACAAAGGTTTGAGTGCTTTGAAAGTTCAGCTTCAAGGTCAGTCATACCCTGGCAATAAGTGTAAAAGTTATTACCTCCCAAGTTGTGCCTGTACTACAAACACAATTTTATCTTAAGTTTGGCTATTTTAGTCAAACAATATTGCTTTGTTTTGCTCTGGCAAGAATGCAGCCACAGTGTTTTCAGAATGGGGATGTCAGCCTGGGTCCTAAAACATATTTCTTTTTTTCTTCCCCACCCCCCACTTCAGTAATGTCACAGCACTGAGAAGGGAAGCCTCATGAAAAAGCTAGCCTGGGATCTTTGTATAGAAGTCTCAGTCCCATAATCATGCAGGCCAATCATATCCTGGGGAAGCATGAGTTCCAAAGAGCAAACCATACCTTACCAAATGCAGAAGTTTCAGGCTCAGAAGAAACTTTCTGGGTAGAGTGGTTGAATAAAATATTGGGAACATAAGGAAAAGAAAAAATAGTAGACTTGGATGATAACTACAATGAAAGATAAAGCAAAAGGGTCCCACTATTACTCAAAATCCAAGGCCCAGTTTCATATATACTTATGCATTAGCTAGAATCCAAGTACTTAAAGGCACAGATAGAAATAAATTATCTTCTCCACATAAGGTTCACTGAAAGCAATTTACAGACATATTCTAAGCTTTAGAAACTTGGCTAGACTATTCATGAAGACAGAACAGAATGTCATCACGATTATTCTATTTCTTCTAATCACTCATATCACCTTGAGAAAGCATGTTTTCATTTATCTTATCAAATAGTCAATACGGTCAGCTACAAATTGCAGGAGAAAAAAGTAGATAAACACAGAAAAAAATTAACTCTTTCAGATTTAGTGTGTGACAAGGACTTTCATAAAACTAATTACTGTTTTGTAATTTTCATAGGAACAATGAATAAATATGTATTAATTACCTCTGGGTTCACATTGGTCCTATCCATTGAGAAATCATAACACAAATATGGCCTTTATAAGAAATGCTACCTTAACTGCGGTCACCCCTCCGGCTGAAGTGTGGTTTGCTGGCCTGGCAGGGGAGCGGCCGCGGTAGGCCTAATTCCTCTGCCCCCATAATAGGGTGGTTGGTCGGGCCCACCGCCACCCCTGAAGGAAGCTCGGCATGGGCGCAGAGTGCCCTCGGGTCTCCCCTTCTCGGCAGCCATGCTTCCGCGGCCGCCTCTCCTCCCAGATGGCGCCACCCGATGCCTTGTGGGGCGGCACCCTTCTTCTTCCTTCTCCCTGCGCAGGCGCAGGGCAGAAAATTCCAGTCTGCCCTTTTCCCCTCCCCCGACAGCAGCAACAGCCAGGTGTGGGCGGAAAAATCCAGCCCGCCCTTTTCCCCTCCCCTGACAGCAGCAACAGCCAGGTGTGGGCGGAAAAATCCAGCCCGCCCTTTTCCCTTCCCCCGACAGCAGCAACAGCCAGGCGTGGGCGGGAAACTCAAGTCTGCCCTCCACCCCAGCAACAGCAGCCACCAATCCCGAAACCCTGCCCCTTCCCCCAGCAACAGCGACAGCCAATCCCTAACCACCACCCCTCCCCCGCCCAGTACCGCCCACTGACCTTTCGCCAGCAACCAATCAGAACAGGGCGTGGCTTCGACCAATCAGCCTTCCCCAGCCCCTATAAAACTGTTGCCTCTCCCTCAGTAAAGTGGACTTGCGTGTTTACCTTGTCTCCGCGGTAGTTCTTCTGCCGTGCGCCCTCCAGTCCTGAGAGCCCCCGACAAGGGCCTGGCCTCCCTTGTCCCCAGTTCGTCGCCTGCTTCTCCGGGCGACCCCTTCGTCGCCGGCTTCGCCGGGCGACCCCGTCAGCCGAACCGCGCAACCCCTTGTGAGACCGATCCCTCGTCTGCTGCCGGACCGACCCCTCGTCCCAAGTGGGACTGACCCCTCGTCCCAAGCGGGACCGACCCCTCGTCCGCAGCCAGACCCCACCTCTACCGACTGAGCAAGCCGCCGCACTTAACTAATCATTAAAAACACATAGGTAGTTCATATATTATATGAATATTATATTTAAAGGAATGTAAATAAAATCCAGTACCCCTTATTAAGTTTAAATATAATTTATGCCATCCAATTTGATAAGCTACTGTGATTGAGTTCAACACAAGAATTCCAATTATAGAAGGCTCTAATTCTTTAATGTATAGCTACAAGTTCAAAGTTCATTCAAAATAGTAAATCTTTCTGCCTATGACTTTCATCTATTTAATTCTGCCCACTAAAACCGTATAAGAAAATCCCTCACAATACGCAAATCATTGACTGGTTAAGGTCTCCATCTCTTTATCTTTCTCTCTTTCTCTCTTACACAAAAATACAGACACAGGGATTTACAAATACATGCATGCACATATATGCACACACATACACGAACACAAGCCATGTGTTGGTGAGCCCTTTATCGAAATGAATCTTCCTTTCCCTCAAAGTCTTTTCTGCCCTCTTCTAGATTATATAGATGTTTTCTTTGTGTCTCCATAGGATCATGTTTTTCTCTATCATCACATTCAGTCTTATTAAATATACTTAGTTGTTTAATGTTACATCATTTCTCTGGATGGTAAACACTGCAAGAAATGAAACCATATATATGTTGCTTCAAAATGTATTCTTGTCACGTAGTACAGTATCCTGTGCCAAGTAAGAACTCAATAAATATTAGTGAAAATGAATGAATACAGATTGGGGGTGGAGAACAAAGGGGCAAGTGGGAAAACACATTGGACTCAGATAACAAAAAGCCTTAAATGTCATTGGGTTGAATTTAGATCTTGTTCTTCAGTTAAGTGAAATTCATGGAAGGTTTTTAAAGAGAGAGTTCAAGTTAAGAGCTATGCATTATAATGACACTTGTAGGAATGCTAAGAAACAATGGTTGCAGAGGCTCTCTTATTTTGGACCTTCTCCAGGTCTAAACCAAAAGCTTTCTTTCTAAGTAAACACAGAGAGCATACAAACCATAATTTTACACTTCAGGGACACATCCATATAAGCCAACCTCTAGATCAAGAAATAGGACACTGCCAGCCCTCAGAAGAACTCTTCCCATTCCTCTTCATATTCCTGACCCATCCTTCCCAAAGATACCCACATCAGAGTTGTTTTGTCCATATTTTCAGTTTGTAGATATAGACTAAAACAGTGTCTGACTGGCTTCTTTCTCAAATGTTGAACCACCTTGTATACCTGGAATAAATCTCATTTGTTCGTGGCATGTAATTCTTTTTATATATTGGATTCAGTTTGCTAATTGTAGGAATTTGATATTATTGATGAATTCCAAAAAGAAATATTGGATTATGTTTGTAAACTGGTCTTTTCCTCTGGGCATATTAGAGTGTATTGGCTTCAGAGGTTTTACTTTTATTGATTAAATAATGATTAAGGCTTTGGTTGGGCCACATCAGGAGGACATTGCATCCTTGTCCCCTTGGTGAGCAGGGACTCACAGAGAAACTCCACCTCAGAGAAGGGATGTTGGAGTTTTGAGCTGGAGCCCTGGAAAGTAAGCACACAGAAGAGCTTGGTTGTGAGGAAAGGGAAAAGGCCTAGGAAGAGAGACAAGCCATTTACTTGGTAGTTTGCAGCTGCAGAGACCAGAGAATGAGCAGCTGAGGCAAGAAAGAGGCAAGCCCTGGGAAGAGAGGAACCTAGGAAGCCTGAACCCATGCAGATGCTAGCAACCATCTTGCTCCAACATGTGGCAGTACCCTGGTAAGGGAAGAAACTTATGCTTTATGGCCTGGTAACTCTCATCTTCTACCCCAAATAAATATCCTTTATAAAAGCCAACAGATTTCTGATTTTTTGCATCAGTACTCCTTTGGCTGACTAATACTAATATTTGGTTTAGAATTTGCATGTCTAAATTCATGTAAAACATTAGTCTATAGTTTTTGTTTGTTTTCTTTTGTACCATCTTTGGCTGGTTATGGTGTCATCCTTATAGTGAATGTTCCATTCTATTTTGTTTTTCAGAGGAGATTGTGAAAAATTGGTGTTAACTTTTCTTTAAATGTTTAGTAAACTTCCCCAAGAAAACCAGCTGGACCTGGGGAGGTTTTTACTTACAAAATCGATTCATTTGATGGCTATAGGACTAATCATACTGTCTATTTCAGCTTAGCTGAGTTTTGGTAGTTTGGATTTTTTTAAGAGTCAGCCCATTTCTTCTAAATTGTCAAATTATTTTTTAATCTCCCTATGTCATTGGTTTTGATGTTAGTTTCTTGTAAGCAGCATATAGGTGGGTCATGTTTTCTATGCATTCTGCTAACCTGTTTTTTGATTGGTGTATTTAGAACATTTACAATTATAGTACTTAGTGATACATTAGTGATTGACTCTGCCATTTTACTTGTATTCTAATAGTTTCCTTCATTTCATATTCCTCTTTTCTTGCCTTCCTGTGAATTAGTTAAATAGTTTTTGGGATTCCATCTTGATTTATTTATAATGTTTTCAAATGTAGCTCTTTGTATGTCTTTCAAAGTGGGTTCCTCTAGCTATTGTAATAAATATATGTGACTTATAAAATATAGTGGTTTCAACAGTACTCTGAGCGAAATGTGAAGTCTCACTTCTATTGATGTCTCTATGGTTTCCCACATTTAAATAAAATTATTTTGATACCAAACTGTTATAAGTTTTGTATCAATCACCAATCCTTCTCCTGATGTTTCATTATCCCTTCTTTCATCATTTCCTTTCTCTGTGAAGAACTTCTTTTAGCCAATCTTCAAGAGCAGCTCTACTAGAGACAAATTATTTTTGTTTCCTTTGTCAGAAAATATTTTTATTTCCTCTTTATTCCTACAGCACAGTCTTGCAGGATATAGATTTCTTAGTTGACAGTTCTTTTCTTTCAATACTTAAAAAAATATAGTGCTACTTCTTTCTGGTCTCTATGGGTATAGATGAGAAATCTATATCATTCAAATTAGTGTTTCCCTAGAGGTAATGTGCAATTTTTATCTGGTTACCTTCAAGAATTTTTTCTTTATATTTAGTTTTCAAACATGTAGTTATAATTTCTCTTGCTGTGTATTTCTTTGAGTATATCCTGTTAGGAGATCATTCATTTCTTTGATCTGTATTTTTTAGTCTTTTGTCAAATTCAGGAAGTTTTCAGGCATTATTTCTTCAAATACTCTTTCAACCAGATTGCTTCTTACCTGTTAGGACTCTGATTATAACATGTAAGATTTTTCGTCATTTTCCCATAGCTCCCTGAATCTCTGTTTTCT